>NC_022018.1:5657475-5661179 GCF_000317375.1 Microtus ochrogaster
TTTTTTCTGTGTAACAGCCCTAGCTGTCCTGGAACTCAATTTTTAGACCAGGCTGGGGAAAAAAAAACCAAAACAAACAACAACAGCAAAATATAAATAAAAAAGAAAGAAAAAACCAGGCTGGCCTCACTCAGAGATCTGCCTGCCTCTTCCTCCCGAGTGCTGGGATTTAAGGCGTGTACTACCACTGCCTGGCTGCTTCCTTCTTTATGATGCCTTCTGCATATGTCTTATTGTGTAAGGTGTATTAAATAAAAAATTTTTAGCTCACAGTTTTCTAGATAGGTAGGGAGTGAACATGGGTGTTCTGATTGACTATAGCACGAATATTAAAAACCCAGAGTCAGATATTGGGGTCAGTCAGAAAAGCAACGCTTCCAAGCCACTAGAGAAGTCTTACCTCTACGAAAGCTGACTGGCTGACCACAGACTAAGCCTCCTAAACAGACTGAGCTGCCCGAGCCTTTCTCCCCTCCCATTTTATATTCCCTCTTGTGCTGGTATTAAAGGTGTGACTCCCTAGTATTGTGATTAAAGGTGAGAGCCACGACCACCTGGATTTGTTTCTACATTAATCTTGTGTAGCCCAGAATGGCATTGAAGTCACAGAGATCTATCTGCCTCTGTCTCCCAAATCCTGGGATTAAGGTATATGCTGTAGTAATAAGAGTGGCAGGGCTGCGTCCCCAGCACCCCAGCTGCTTGGCTAGCTTATGCCCCGAAATAATTACACGGACACTGTATTCTTTTAATCACTGCTTGGCCCATTTCTATCTAGCCTCTTCTAGGCTAACTCTCGTACCTGGACTAGCCCATTTCTAATCATCTGTGTGTAGCACCCCAAGGTGTGCTTACCGGGAAGATTCTAGCCTACGTCCATCCTGGGTAGGAGCTTCATCGCATGTGCCTTAGAGAGCAGAGCTCTCGCCTCTGCCTGCAAGAGTGGAGCATCGTGTCTCTCTGAGGCGTCTGCCCCCGAGAGGAGAGCTGTTGAGTCTGACCTCACTTCCTCTTCCTCCCAGCATTCTGTTCTGTTTACTCCTCCCACCTATGTTTTAACCTATCAGGGCAAGCAGCTTCTTTATTTAATTAACCAATGACCTTCCTCCATCAGCATGCCACCACTGTCTGACCTCTAATGGCTTAGCTTTCTTCTTCTGATAGTCAGGCAAGCTTTAATTATTAAAGCATAAATAAAATATCCCTATAATTTACAGAATGGAATCAGCACCTAAACTCCTCGTTTTCACATGGACAGCATATCATCAGTACAAGAATCTGTAAAACACAGAACCGTCTTCCTCAAGATTCTTAGCTCTCCTTCCTCCATTTGATAAATGCACATTAAGTTCTTTCCATGTAGAAGATTATTGTTAGTTGTGTTGGGAAAATGCGTAGTATAAATGGATCCTGCCTTTAGGAAATATACTCTAAACAAGAGGTAAATATGTTTATTAATAACATTTTCAAGAAATACAGTTAAAATTTTATGATTTGCAGCCAGGCGGTGGTGGCGCACGCTTTTAATCCCAGCACTCGGGAGGCAGAGGCAGGCAGGTCTCTGTGAGTTCAAGACCAGCCTGGTCTACAAGAGCTAGTCCCAGGACAGGCTCCAAAACCACAGAGAAACCCTGTCTCGAAAAAAAAAAAATTATGATTTGCAATACAGAAGAGTTTTAATGGAAAATTACCTTTGAAGGAAAAACATGTACTGAGAATGTAGCATTGGACCTGTTTGCTTGAGAGTGTATAGGGGCCAGCTATCTGGTCTAGGCATCAGGGTCTGATCAGCACAAGTAGTCTGTCCCACCAGAGTGTTACTTTCCTGTTGGCTTTGATAAAACCCCATAACCAAAAGCAGCTTAGGGGAGGAAGGAAATGCTTACTTTAGCTTAGGAGAACTTAGTCACACGCTATCATCTAGGAAAGTCAGAGTTGGCACTCAGGACTGGAATTTTGAGGCAAGAATTGATGCAGAGACCATGAAGAAGTACTACTTACTGGCTTACTCAGCCTACTTTTTATAGTACCTAGGACTATCAGTCGGGGATACCACCACCTGCAGTGAGCTGGACCTTTCCACATTAATTGTCAAGGCTTGCCCATAGGCCAGTCAGGTCGGAGCATTTTCTCAAATGAAGTTTTCTCTGCTCAGATGACTCTAGTTTTATTCAAGTTGACAAGCTAACCAGCACACAGTCTGTGCAAGGTGACAGTAATAATTGATACTTGATTCAGAACAAATAAAATAATAACCTTAGCTTTTAGGTTAGTAAGACCAAAGTAGTTGGTGTTTTGAGTTGAGAAAAGCATATAGTACACCTATTATCTAGGGAGGTACATTGGATGATTGCATATAAGACTTGAAAAAGTTAGTACTGAGACTGACACCAAATAGAACTTTGTTATAATATTATGGGGACCCAAAGAGGAATGTGATAGTCAGCATATTCCCTCACTGGAAGACCAGTTCCAGGGTAGGAGGAGCATGAGGGTTAGAATTATTAAGCAAAAGGAGCAGAGATTTAAGAGAAATAAGAGACAGAACACCATCAGGAGGGAAATTCAGTGAATACTGAACCCTGAATCCTTCCTCATTTACTTTCTACATGCTTATATACTTCACTCCAAAGGGGAGGGGGAGGCAACAGACTACATTAACATGATATAAGAAAATAGATTTGAATTCTCCAACCTTTGGTCCAGGTGGAACAGTCTTCCTCTATATCCAAAATACTAATTAACCACACCCTAGGTCAGAATCTCTTGTTTGTAGACATACCTCTTGTCAATAACTTTGAAAGAGCTAAAATAAGCTTACACTTCACCCCCGAAAAGAGAGAAACTTGAGGTTTTTAGTGAATTAAGTAGCAGTGTCTAGGGGATGGAAGGCACTAATTTACCAGTGTTTAGCCCATACAAAACAGTAACACTTGGGCACAAAAGAATTGCAGTTAGTTCATATAGGGAACTCTCGGTTGTGATTGAGAAGTGCTGGTAGAGAAGACAAAGACACTGGATTAATTTTTATTTTACTTGCTTTGGACTTGTTTGTTTGTCTTTGTTTTTAGAGAGAAGAATTACCTGTTTCCCAGGCTGGTCTTGGATTCCTAGGCTCTAGTTAATTCTACGTTAGGCTCACAAGTGCTGGGACTACAGTTTTGTGCCCTACTGTGGTCTTTGGTGTCTAGTTCGTGTTAACAGTGGTGACACCCTAGTACTGAAAGGGAAACTTGTAGAGAAAAGAGAAGGATAAAGGTTTAAGGCAGGCTGTTTGATGAGAAGAGAGGCAAGTAGAAATACTAGAGCTGAAAACGATGAGCATTCAGTACAACATGACAGCTTAGCTTTCAGATTATCCTCTATAGTTGCTGTGTGTGTGTGTGTGTGTGTGTGTGTGTGTGTGTGTGTGTGTGTGTGTGTGTGTATCAGCCCTGGTTTTCCTGAACTCACTGAGATTCACCTGCCTCGCTTAAGTATTGAGATTAAATGTGTGCACCACCACTTCCTGGCCCTCTTTAATTTTTCTTTAAATTTTTAAAACAATGAATTTTATTGTGAAATTTTTATATATCCTTAAATCAATACAGAGTAAAGACAAAAATAGCCGGGCGGTGGTGGCTCACGCCTTTAATCCCAGCGCTTGGGAGGCAGAGGCAGGCGGATCTCTGTGAGTTCGAGACCAGCCTGGTCTACAAGAGCTA
>NC_022018.1:5661279-5663682 GCF_000317375.1 Microtus ochrogaster
AAAAAAAAAAAAAAAAGTAAAGACAAAAATAGGGGCCAAGTCATAGGGAGTGGGGGGTAACCATAGTGACCCAAGTGGGGTCTCAGCACTGGGCTGAAGGAGAGTAAGTACATGCACAGAGGCTCTTGCTAATCCTGCCTAGTTGTCCTGCCCTGCCCTGCCCTGTCTTCTTCCCCTCTCTGCTTTCATGTCATGTGTGTTCTCTTATCCTTTCTTGTCCTCTTCTCTAGTTTTCAGTATTTTTCATGTTTATGTGTTTGTGCCTATTGTGCCCACCTACTTAAGGAAGATAGAGGACAGTGGTGGCAGTGGATTCCTCCTGCTTCATAGATTCATGGGATTGAATTTAGGTTGTCATCATAGCAAGCAACCACCTTAACCCAAAGAAAACATTTGTGGCCTTGCCTACAGTTTCAGAGGGTGAGTCCATGACCATTATGGCGGGGAGCAGGCAGTAGGTAGACAGGCATGGTATTGGAGCAGTAACTAAGAGCTTAGATCCTGAAACAAGATCAGGAAGCAGAGATAAGTGAGGGGACATGACCAGAGACAGAGGGATGGAGGTTAGTGACACACCTCCTCCAAGGCCATACCTCCTAATCCTATCCAGATGGTTCCATCAACTGGGGGAACATGCATTAATACATAGGAGCTTATGGGGGTCAGTCTTGTTCAAACCACCATAGCCATCTTGCTAGCAAGGGGCCTCTAGTTTTTTTTTTTTTTAAATCTGTATCATCTTTGACTAATGAATGCTTAAATTAGTAGAAATCTTAAGAATCGATCTCTCTCCCCTCCAGAGAAGAAGCTTGTTGCTTTCCACAGACTTGTTTATTACCTTCAGTCAAGTTCAGAGTAGCTGCCCTTCTTTAAGTGTCCCTCAGATAGTGAAGCCAGAGCAATAAATTAGCGTATGTGGGACACTTTGCTCACCCAACTGAAGAGTGGTAGACACTAGCACTCCTTTGTTCTTGGATTCTTGCCTACAGTACTTTTGTTCTATAGTAAAGGGGTTCTTGGCACTCTTACATTGTCCTGTTTGGGGCTCCATACCTAAATCAGTTATGAAGTTATTTCTTCTAATTATTTTGTGTGCTTTATTAAATCCTCATAGATAAACTTTTCTTTCCAACTTACTAATTTTCAAGATCTTACACTTGTGTATCTGTGTTCATCCAAGCCCTTATATTTCTCCCACAGATTATTATAATACTTGTTTCATTAATATATCTAGAATTGATCATGTGGGCAGACTTGAGTCGGTCCCTTACATGATGGTAGAGAAGAATGAATGCCTTTAATCACCTGATAAAGTATAACTATAACGAATGCCAAGTGTTGTCTTATTTTTCTTTAAGGGTAAACAAAGTTAATATTGAAACATGCTTGCTTAGGTAGTTCAATATCAGATAGGTAGGTCATGTTGGAAGAGTATCATATTCACAGTATTCTTTTTCTCTTTGTGTAATTTATTTCTTTGCATACTGTCAGATTAATGTCTAGTTTTGTATTTGTGGAATCTATACCCTAATCACTTTGACTAAACCTGAAGTCAGAGATAATGTCTTCTGGTAGGTTGTTTTTGTATGGCTCAGTTATCCCAGAATAGAGAATCAGTTCTGCTTTGCTTCCTGGATGAGAAAATCCACACCTTTCTTCAGTCTTGGGTATAATCTTTCAATTATATTCTAATATTGCTGTGTAAAAATTTCCGTTTTAGGGATTTTTAAAACCATTTAAGTTAGGCTCATATTTTTCATGTTTCCTTTTATTCTAAATATGCAACATGCCCCGCCCCCTTTTGCTGACTCTCTTTAGCTTTGTAAAATGGATTGTTTCACCTGAGGTTGAGTAAAGAATTTCAATGAGCATGTTTTTTTTTTTTTTTTCAATTTTTTTTTCTTGTGTAGCCAGGCTGGCCTCGAACTCGTGATCCTCCTGCCTCTGCCTCCTTCAGCAAATCCTACCGGTGTGCACCGCCACAATTGGCATTCTCAAACTTAGAGGAAGCATTAAGAGAGCTTTAGTTTTATAAAGCACTTGAGAAGAAATTGAAGGCATGGTACTCTGTCTGCCCTGAATGTGCATTCCTGGAAAAAGGGCAGGAAGTTTGTGCTGCTGTTGTTATCATCCAGTCTGTCTCAGTAATTTTGAAGAACACAGGTATATTAGTCAGGGTTCTCTAGATAAACAGAACTGATAGGAATATTTATTATATACAACCGGGGTTTGCTAGTGTGCTTTACAAGTTATGGTCTGACTATGCCAGTGATGACTATCTCCCAATGGAATATTGGACATCTGAGGATCCAGTAATTGTTGAGTTCACGAGTCTGGCTGTCTCAGTTGTTCTTCAGTTTATACCAGAGTCCTAGAGAAGTGGGCTCTAACATCAGTGAAGAA
>NC_022018.1:5665233-5666413 GCF_000317375.1 Microtus ochrogaster
TGTAGACCAGGCTGGTCTCGAACTCACAGAGATCCGCCTGCCTCTGCCTCCCGAGTGCTGGGATTAAAGGCGTGCGCCACCATCGCCCGGCTGTATCCAGCTTTTTAAAGCTGCCCAGTGGCTGTGGTTGTGTTCCCATCCCAATCACTTGGATGTTAGTTAATTCCAGATGTAGTCAGGTTGACCACCAAGAACAACCATCAGAATGGGCTCCTTACTTTAGGGTTCTCCCCTACCGTTGTTAGATTCAAGTTTTCTTTTTGAGAAATGCAGTAGAAACAATTTTTTCATTGTATAGTATAAAATCAGCTTTTTTACTAATGTAAAGTGTTTCTTTTTCCCTTTATGATGAGTAATTTGTATAATTAAGATATGAGACAATGTGAAAGCCATTTATTATTATTCTTTCAGTTTCTGTTGTTATTCATGATTCTTAAGTTGTTGGGTTTTGCTGTGAGTCATTCTATAGATTTTCTGTGTTGCCTTCAACCTCATTCCGTATCCCTGTAATTTGAATGTTTGTTCTCTTTCCTGAGCCCCTCCCTCCCTCCCCCATGTGTCCATCTTTCCATCTCCTGCTTCTTTTATGGTACTGCAGATATCATCCGTTATTGTTGGCCCTACAGATTTGTATACATTTAACAGCTTAAAGGACAAACATTTATTAGCTTTTATTTCTTTTATTTTCCTCTGCTTTATTCATATGAAAGAAATTTGGATTCAAGTCACTTTTTTTTTTGTTTTGTTTTTGTTTTCTGTTTAGACTTGACATGACTGACATTAGGGTGTTGCTCACTTGAGCTTGTTGTATAATCCAGACTGACTTAATTTCTGGTGCCTTATTCTCTTGAATAGTCCTATGCTACCAGGCTAGGATCTTTAGGATTTTTCTGTTTACTTGATTTTGTTTTTTGAGATAGGGTTTCATATAGGATAGGATGGCTAAGAGTGATGCATGACCTGGAACTTTCTGTCATCCTGGCTTCTCCTTCCAAGTCCTGGGACTCTAAGTGTACACCACCGCAGGGAGCTCTCGTACGTTGTTTGTCATACACTGTGTATCAGATGAGTTTTGTCTCATGGCTGTCTTCTGTGGTTCTTGGAGGGCAGGCAGAATTTATGTGTCTGCTTATCTCTTGTCATCCTAGGGTTTGTTTGTTTGTTTTTTTAAACATTTGTT
>NC_022018.1:5667830-5688241 GCF_000317375.1 Microtus ochrogaster
AAAAAAAAAAAAAAAAAAAGTTTGTTTTTGGTAAATAATTAATGTTGGAAGCAGTTTATTTGTTTTTTTTTTCTTTGACATTCAGCTTGCCATAACTTGGCTGCACTCCTGACTTCTTGTGGCTTTTCTTTGTCCTAGTTCAATAAAATACTACTTAATGATCTAATTCTTCTTTTAGGTCTTTGTCCACATGATAGCCTTAGTGATTTTTTTTGTATATGTTTAAACATTGTTTCATCAAACCACTCATGGTTTAGTATGTGTGTGTATTATATTTACACATATATGTGTATGTGTGTATAAACACAAATATCTCCAGTATCATCCATTGGGGTGAAATTGAGGCGTTTCTCCCTAGTTCCATCTTTGAGCTTCTTGTTTGTATATTCATTATAACAAACCAGCTGGTTTTTCTTTTTTCTTTCTTTTCTTTCTCTCTTTCTCTTTCTTTCTTTCTTTCTTTCTTTCTTTCTTTCTTTCTTTCTTTCTTTCTTTTCTTTTCTTTTCTTTTCTTTTCTTGATTTTTGAAGACATGGTTTTGCTGTAGCTTTGGAGCCTGTCCTGGAACTCACTCTGTAGACCAGGCTGGCCTTCAACTCACAGAGATCCGAGTGCTGGGATTAAAGGTGTGTGCCACCACCACCTGGCTCCAAACCCGCTGAATTTTATGTGAAATTGTAAAGCTTACACGGCCATATTCTCTTAGCTACGTTTTCTCTAGTTTTAGTTGCTTGCTATGAAACTATTCAAAAGATAATTCCAGAAATAATCTTCAGAGTATGTCCTGCCATTACTGTATCCCACCCTGGGTGAGAATTGTCCCTCTATTAAAACCACGCTATATATGTTATGTCAGTGTGGTAACTGTCTGTACGCAGAAGTTTCTGTCCTGTTAGCCGTTCCCAAGTAGCCACACATAGACTTAATTTTAATTATAAATGCTCGGTCTATAGGTCAGGCTTGTTAGTAGGTGACTCTTACATTTTCAGTGAATCCATATTTTTATCGACCTTTTCCCAGTACATCATGTCCGTCCATCTTGCTTTTCTCTGTGTCTGCTCACCCTCTGACTCTGCCCTCTTCCCAGCGTTCTTTGTTTGGCTCTCCCACAACCTTATTCTGCCCATCTACTGACCAAGCTGCTTCTTCATTAAACCAGGCAGAGTGACACATATTCACATAGTGTAAAGGAATATTCCACACACAGCTTGATTATTACAGTATTGTGAGGTTTGTTCATAACTCTAATTTTACTAAAAATGACACCACAGTTGAAGAATAATGGTGTACAGGAGGCACCCATGAAACATGGGAAGTCATACTAAATCCAGGACTGTTTGTCAACACTGTAGGCACATAAGTAAACACGTAGTGCTTAGGGGGCTTGGTACTGTCCATGACTTCAGATGTCTACCAGAGATGTAGATTTAGGGGCTTGGGAAAGGGCATTGAATATACTAAGTCTATAAGGGACTAAGAATTTTGCATTCACCCAGCAGGGGATATAGAAAGAGAGCCATCTCAGGGGCATAGTAGCCAGCCAGTCTAGACAAAAGGGTGAGCTTAAACAATGGAGGAAGTTGACCTCTGGCTTCCACATGCACTAACACAAGTGAGCACACACTTACACATACATGTGTCCACTTTCCCAAAATCTCATATGTGTGCATCTTATACATATAGGCTGGTGTGTAGAACAAAATTGAACTGTATATAGTAAAATATGTGAAAGTATGCCAAAATACCAGTGTTTGTGGGTGATTTTCCCCCCACCCTTTTAAATATATTTCACATTCTTTTTTTTTTTTTTTGGTTTTTCGAGACAGGGTTTCTCTGCGGTTTTGGAGCCTGTCCTGGAACTAGCTCTGTAGACCAGGCTGGTCTCGAACTCGCAGAGATCTGCCTGCCTCTGCCTCCCGAGTGCTGGGATTAAAGGCGTGCGCCACCAATGCCCGGCTATATTTCACATTCTTATAACCAATCTTTTTAACAGACAGTGTTAACAAAAGAGGCAAAGCTGAGGATCATACCAGGGCCTTCTACATGTTTGCAAATACTCCCACTAAACTATATTGCCAGCCAGAATAAATCTTCATGTTAAAATGGAGACACCTGTGGAAAAGCTAGCAGACGTAGAATTTCATCAGGCTGGCCAGGAAACTCAGGAAAGTAAGCTCTATCTTTCCTGCACAATGGGGGAGCATATTCTGTAATCTAGAAAGGGACAAACACTTAGAAGTAGTGCTTTTCTTTTGTGTTTAATCGTTTTGTTTTGCTTACTATCTCAGGATTTTTATTGCTATTATAAAACACAATACCAAAATGCAGTTTGGAGAAGAAAGGGTTTATTTCAGCTTATAGTTCACCACTTCAGTATACCACTGAAGGATGTTAAGGACAGGAGCGTAGAGACAGTAACTGATACAGACACCATGGAAATTCTTCATGGCTTGCTCAGTCTGCTTTCTCATACAGCACCAGGGATGACCAACCCAAGGTGGTACTGCCTGTAGTAAGCTGGCCCCACTACATCTATCAAGGAAATGTACCACAGGCTTTTCCATAGGCTAGTCTTGTGGGGGTATTTTCTCACTTGAGGTTTTTCTTCCTATAAGACTATAGCCTGTGACAAGTTGATAATCTCTAGCTTCCTTCTCAACAGCATTTGATAGAACTAATACCCTTTCATCATACTCTTTTTGTTGCTTTCGGTAGCACCCATCATTCTTTTCTTTTTTCTTTTGTTGAAGAGGGGGCACGATTTCGAGACAGGGTTTCTCCGTGTAACAGCCCTAGCTGCCCTGGGCTGTAGATCAGGCTGGCCTCGAATTCACAGAGATCCGCTTGCTTCTGCCTCCCAAGTGTGCCCTACCACCACACAGCAGTACATCATTATTTTCATAGCTTGTTAGTTTTTTTTTGTTGTTGTTGTTGTTGCTTTTTTTTTTTCAAGATGTTTCTCTGTAGCTTTGGAGCCTGTCCTGGAACTAGCTCTTGTAGACCCAGCTGGCTTCAAACTCAAAGAGATCAACCTGCCTCTGCCTCCCAAGTGCTGGGATTAAAGGCGTGCACCATCACCAGCTGGCTTTGTGTTAGGTTTTTTTTTTTTTTTATGATTTATTTTTTTCACAAGTTGTCCTTGAACTAATTGGTGATCCTCAAGGCTGGCTATTTTATTTTGTCTTTGACTGACTGAGATGAAGTTACACTCTCCCCCAGACTGGCCTTAAACTCATGAACTCAAGGGGCCTTCCTGTGACTGCAAGTATTTTGTCAATAAGGTCAACTTTTTTTGTTTTATTTTTGTGAGATGAGTTGCTCTGCAACCCTCGTTGTCCTGCTACTTTAGACCAGGCTGGCCTTGAACTCAAGAGATTTGCTGGCTTTTGCCTCCCTGGTGCTGGGACTAAAGGTACGCACCACCATATAGCAGCAGCACAAGGCCAGCTTTTAACAAAATGTTGCTTTGTTGTGTATCAGTTTTCACCTCTGAACAAATGGCACTTTTAATTTTAATCAAAAGTGAGAATTCTATGACTTACTCTTTTTTTCTGTGCTCTAGTTAGCAAATGTAATTAATATAGTATCAACTTTAGAGGATTCTAACCTGTAGGTGTGCTTCAGATCCACCCCTTTCCAGAGAAGCATAAATTTTCATCTAATTTGTTGAACTGTCTCCTGAAACACTCTTCTTTTTACATCTGTTTTCTCAGTCTCCTTGCCACATAGGGGTCAGGGGATTATTGTTTTAAAGGGTATGTTGTGCTGTGAATAGGGTTAGGGCTAGGGGCTAGAGATCTGCCCATGGATAATAGCACATTTGAAGTCTCTCTCTTGTTTAAGTATCCTGTGAGAACTTCTCTTTCCTTTCTGTCTGGGTAGCACTGATCAAACTTTTTAGATCTTGGCTTACAGTATTATATTTCTTCAGATCTTATTGATTCCTGGTTTTTTTATTCTTTGTTGCTTGAGACGGTGTAAATGTTTCTGAATTTCTGATCATCATGTCTCTAGTAACAGAGTCCTAAGATTACAAGCATGTGCCACCTGGTTTTATGCGGTACTGGGAATTAAACACATGGCTATGTGTATCTAAGCAAGCACTTTCAACTGAGTTATATCTTAGCCCTCTAATTATTTTTCTCATATTTTCCTTGTCCATCATAGTTTATGTTGGAATGCATTTTCATATGTTTTTTAAGCTTGTCTTTGTAGTTGAACTGTATGTTCCTGGTGAACAGTTTCACCTTGTTTTTCTTGTTTTTAGTTTTACTTTTGCTCCAAACTCCTTGTCTCTTTCTTAGTAGTTACTTAGTACTTGTTTGTCAACTGGGTGAAGAAACAGCAGGCTTGGTGGATGTCATTCCCATCCATTGTATCTTTCTGTATTATCATTTCTGTTCTCTGTCCTGAACTTCAGAGTGTTTGCCTGGAGCTTGTGTGTTGTAGGATTTAGTTCCATTGAACCCAAATGAATGTCAGGTTGATTTGGATTAAAAGCTGTAAAACTTGTAAAAGATGGAAATAGAATGGAGTTAAATAGAAAATGGCGGTGGTGGTAGGCTGGAGGATGGCTTTGTAGTGAGGAGCACTTGGATTGATTTTATGTGTATGGGCGTTTTTCTTGCATGCATGTATGCTTACTACATAGATATCTGGTCCTGCAGAAGTTAGAAGAGGACACTAGACTATCTGGAATTGGAGTTAGGGATGGTTCTGCGCCACTGTGTGGTTGCTAGGAGTTGAACCCAGGTCCTCTGCAAGAATAGCAAGTAGTCTTAAGTCCTGAGCCATCTCTCTAGGTACTAATTTCAAAATTATTATTTTTAAAGAAAATAGATACAGAAAATGTTCGTGCCAGGGTGGTGAGTGAAATCAGAGATCATCTTGAGCTTCGGTGTCATGAAAGGAACATTTTGATTTGCAGTATTTTAGAACAAAAACCTAAGTGCCACAAACAGCCTCGAAGCAGGATTAGTGGATTGCAGTTAGACTGGATAAATTATATATGTAAGTTAAGTACATATTAATGCCATATCAAAACAGTTGAAGACCCTTGTTCACCACAGTTTTGCTTTTCAATATTATATTTTGTGATTATTACAGCATATGGTGATAGTAAGTTTGGCTTTTTTATTATTGAAGGGGCTTTAAGTGTGTGAGAAAATTATAATACTACTTACTTAGAAATTTTAAATTAGAATTTAAAATACTAAAATGGCTGTAGTATTTATTGAAACTTATGGAGTAGAAATTGCTAAAGCCTTCAAATTAAGATGGGGGAGGGGAATACTGAAACGGTTGACCCAGGATACTTATGTAATCCTGATTATAATCATATAGCTGGTAACATAGAACTCAATTTTATCTCATCTAGAAGTTTGTACTTATGAAAAGAAATCACACCATTTTGGTTTCAGCATACTATCTCTAACTTTTGCTCTTAGTTTTAGAAGTTGGATATTCAGTGTATGGTAGGCCTTCCTTTTTCAGAACTTGTAGGCAGTTAGTAGTGACAGTTGCTGAAGTGTATGCTAGACCTGAGTGGGATGGTGGTAGAAGGGATTGTCTTTAAAAAAAAAAAAAAAAAAGCGGGGAGAGCAGTCTAGAATATCCAGTATGGTGGTAGTACATGCTTTAATCCCAGCACTCAGGAGACAGAGATAGGTGGATTTCTGTAAGTTTGAGGCCAGCCTGGTCTACAGAGCGAGTTCCAGGATAGCCTGCCACCCCCCCCCCCAAAAAAAACACAAGAAAGAAAAGAAAAGAAAAGAAAAATACCCAATAAATGCTTCTGTCCTCCACACATCTATCTGCAAAGCACAGACACAATCAAATATGCACACCACACCCACAAGGTGTAGGTAGTCAGCATTTTAATGTACCTTGAAGAAAATAGTCCAAGCATTTCATGAACTTAGGTTTCTGCATACTCGTACTTTCTTTTCCTCTCATCTCCAGCCTTCCTCCATTATTGGAGTCATAATTTCACTCTGCAGTTCAGACTGGCCTTGAATTTAATCCCTCTATCTGCTTCCTGAGTCAGGGGTTATAGACCTCTACCACCATGCCTACCTCGGCTAGATTACAAGTGCTTACTGGAAGAATATTAAGGCAAAAGTTCTTTTTGTTGTTTTATATGTTTTGTTACAGAGAGCTAATAAATAAACTATTGGAATAATCTTCATTCAGAAGTCCCTTTTTGTGCTGGATCAATGTCTCTACAGTTAAGAGCATTTACTGCTCTTGCAGAGGACCCAGGTTTAGTTCCTAGCACTCACATGACAGCTTAAAACCATGTGTAACTCAGGTTCCAGGGAATCTGGTACCATCTTTAGTTAAAGATTTCCTTATGGGCTGGAGAGATGGCTTAGTGGTTAAGAGCACTGGCTGCTCTTCCAGAGGTCGTGAGTTCAATTCCCAGCAACCACATGGTGGCTCACAACCATCTATAATGAGATCTGGCGCCCTCTTCTGGCATGTGGGCAGACATGAAGGCAGAATGTTGTATACACAATAAACAAACAAATAAAATCTTTAAAAAAAAGATTTACTTATTTATTATGTACAGTGTTCTGTCCGTGTGTATGTCTGCAGGCCAGAAGAGGGCACCGGTTCTCATTACAAATGGTTGTGACCCACTATGTTGGTGCTGGGAATTGAACTCAGGACCTCTGGAAGAGCAGCCAGTGCTCTTAACTGCAGTTTTTGTTTGTTTGTTTGTTTGTTTGTTTGTTTGAGACAGGGTTTCTCTGTGTAACTGCCTTGGCTGTCCTGAAACTCACTCTGTAGACCAGGCTGGCTTTGAGCTCACAGAGATCCACCTGCTTCTGCCTCCCAAGTGCTGGGATTGAAGGTGTGTGCAGCCACCACCCAGCCATTTTTTGAAATTTTTTTTTGTTTGTTTGGTTTAGTTTTTTTAACCCTTTACGTTTTGGCTCCCAGATCCCAAATAAATAAATCACGTGGTGGTTTATTCTTATGAATGCCCGACCTTAGCTTGGTTTATTCCTAGCCAGCTTTTCTTTACTTAAATTATCCCATCTATCTTGTGCCTCTGGGCTTTTCCCTTCCTCTATTTCTGTATACCTTTCTTTACTTCTTCCTCTATTGGTTGCTATGTAACTGGGTCGCTGGGCCCTGATGTCCTCTTCCTCTTTTTGATCTTTTCTTCCCAGATTTCTCCTATTTATTCTCTGCCCACTGGCTCTACCTATCCTTTCTCCTGACTTGCTGTTAGACCAATCGGGTGTTTTAGACAGGCAAAGTAACACAGCTTCACAGAGTTAAACAAATGCAGCATAAAAGAACGCAACACATCTTGCATCATAAAAGCAAATGTATCAGCCTGGCGGTGGTGGCGCACGCCTTTAATCACAGCACTCAGGAGGCAGAGGCAGGCGGATCTTTGTGAGTTCGAGACCAGCCTGGTCTACAAGAGCTAGTTCCAGGACAGGCTCCAAAACCACAGAGAAACCCTGTCTCGAACCCCCCCCCCCAAAAAAAAAAGCAAATGTATCACAGCATTAACAAATGTAGCACATCTTATAATAATAGCCATCTCTTCAGTCCCAGAAGTGCTATTTTCTTTTCTTTCCCACATGACCAAACTCCCCCTCTCCCCTCAGAGTTTGTAAGGTCCTCCTGCCTCCACCTCTCTAGTGCTGGGATCAAAGGGCATGCCCCACCACCAGCTGACTTAGATCATCTGTTTTTAAATAGGTCCTAAAAATTCAGTTTTCTTAATGAAATTTGTGTTCTTCTAAATAAATATTTACTACTTAGAACTTTGAGCCATAACACAGAGCAACACAAAGTTTAAGTTCAGAGAATTACATACTGTCACTGCGCTATGGCCTCAAGATCTGTCTTCATGCTGGTTTTTAAAAATGTACTTTATGGGGTTTGTTTGTGTGCATGCGCAAGTACATGCATGTGTGTACACGAACACATGTGCATGTTAACAGCACAGATGTGGAGTCAGTTTTCTCATTCTACTTTTATGAGTTTTGGAGATTTAAATCAATTTAGGCTTGTATAACAGGCACTTGGCTTTCCTGCCAATGCGGGGCTGGGCTGGCCCTGGGGCTTCATGCTCATTCTTTTATGTTCCAGATTATGCAACTATTTTTTGACCACAGAAATCTCCAAGACTATGATAATCCCTTGATACTTTGATTTGTATTAGGAAATCGATTTTACTAATCTTGATTTTGCTATCTACAAGATCATCAAACTTTTTTATTGCTTTATTTCCATTTCCCACCCCCCCACACATACACTTTTAAGTCTAAATTCCCCAGAAGAAGAAACATGCAGTATTTATGAGTCTTGCTAGTTTCTTTTAACATTATGATAACCAGTTATATCAGTTTTCCTACATTCTTAATTTCGCTTTTCTTTATGTCTGTATAAAATTCCATTGTGTTGACAGGCAATGGTGGCGCACATCTTTAATCCCAGCACTCAGGAGTTCAAGGAAGGTGGTGAATTCAAGGACAAGCAGGGCTAGCTATGCAGAGAAAGTTTGTCTCGAACCCTCTCTCCTCCCCCCAGTTCCATTGTGTACATGTACCACATTTTTTCTATCCGTTCATTTGTTGATGAATATCTAGTGTTATTCCTTTTCTTAGCTTTTGTGGATAGATAGCAATGAATATGATTGATCAAGTATCTCTATGGTAAGCTGACTTAGAGTCCTTTAGGTGTAATGTATCCTAAAGTGATATATCTCCGGTGGTAGAGCTGGATCACGTGATACTTCTGTTGGGTTTTGAGAAGTCTCCATGGTGATTTCCATGAAGACTACACAAGTTTACCCTCCCATCAGCCTTGAGTAAGGTCCCTCTTTCCCCACATCCTTGCCAGAAATTGTCATTGTGTTCTTAATGATAGCCATTCTGACTTGGACAAGAAGTCACTTTCTTCTTTAAAGTTATGTTTAATTCTATGTAAAGCCTTGAAATTTTAGATGCCTCCACTGTTAGGTGCACACAGAACCAAATACTGTTTGCCTTTGCTCTTCTGGCTCCAGTGCTCTTCACCCCACTTAGTAGTGCCTAGGAATTATCGTGGACATGCCCATTCATTCTTTTCACCGGCCCCATGCTGTTTGCTTCTATAATGTCTCTTTTGCCTTCATTGAGTCCTTGTTTTTGTATATCAGTAGCATTGTAGCATCCATTCACAGGTTGTTTTAGCCTGCTGCCAGTGATCCCTGGATGGATGTATGTTCTCACTGTGTCTAAGCTTGACCATTTAACTTTTATTGTTGTTGATCTGGTCCCTGCTTTCTTGCTCCCAGGTTCATTGCTCTCTGGCACATGCTTCTTTCATACAGTCGTTCTCTGCTGTGTAGTGCATTTAGAAACCAGCTCTAGAAACCATGTTCATTCCAGGGAGTAAGGTTTACTTTTCACTCTGTCATCAAGGACTAGGTTAGATACCCTTTTGTGTGCACTCACCCAATCCCAAGATAGTCTAGCAGTTTTCATCAGAATTTTTCTGATTGTTATAATTCTCTTTTCTCCCAAGCTTCTTGAAGACAGAAACCATGTATCTTGAATAATTTTACCTAAGGCTTAGATTAATATCTGGGAAACAGTGAGTTGTCAAGCAGAATGAATAAATCATTTTTTTTTTATAGAAACTGTTGAGGTAAGCATTATATAAGGCCCTAAATTCTAGGTGTAAAGCCTTTTAATGTGTCCTGATTCTTCTATTTTCTTTTTTTGAAGAAGGTTGTAGGTGTTTCTATAAGCAGAAATTGATATTTGGATTGTTTAGAGTCACATAAACCCCATTGATAAGTGATATAATTTACTAATTATTATTGCCTTCTAGCAGTATAGTTTTTGAAGGGATGAGGGAGGAGAGCGTGTGTCTATGTGTGAGATTCATATATGTGTACATAAATTCAGAGGCCAAAAATTGAGAGTATCTCCCAAAAATTCACAAACCTGAATTTTTGAGATCTTTTGCTGAGCCTGGCAGTCACCAATCTGACTAGACTGGCTGACCCTCCTGTCTCTACCTCAGGGAATCTGGGTGCCTGGCTTGTTTGTCAGTGATTCTGGTCATTAAGCTCAGGACTTTTTTAACTGAGTCATCTCAGCCTGCTTAATTCCTTCCTGCTTTTCTTCTATTTAAATGCCAGTGTTCTTGATTTGTCCTTCCCTTCCTCTTTTCTTTCCATCCTTTTCCCCCTTTCTTCCTCTCAGGTTTGTAACTGGTTTCTCAGCTTTTATTCTCCTTGATGCTTTGGACCATCCAGGAGATTGTCACATGCATTGGAAGATGTTAGTTAGCATCCTTGGCCTCTCAGTTTTACCAGTAGCATTTCCAAGTTTTGAAAAAAATGGGACGTTGACAAAAATGTCTCCTGGAATTAGTCAAGTGTCTCTGTGGGCGGTTGTTTTCTCTGTACTCCCTTGGCCTCCTGGTGTGTGTGTGTGTGGGGGGGGGCTTCCCCATGTGTGCACATCATAGAGGATGGAGGAGGACATTAGGTGTGTTCCTGCTCTTTATTCTCAGCCTTCTTCCCTTGAGATAGGGTCTGTCACTGAACTTAGAGCTTGCTGCTGTTGTCAGGCTGTTCTCTATGCCAGTGAGCCCTCCAAAGTTTCTTGTTCTCATGCCTATATATATATATATATATATATATATACACATACACACACCCAATTGAACCTTTCCCCAGTGTAAATGGGGGCAGATGATGGGGCACAGTTTGTCCTCAGTAACTGTTACTTTCTGCTGAGATTTTCTTTTCTTCTGCTTCTCCTCCTCCAGTTCTTTTTTTCTTTTTCTTTTTTTTGGTTTTTTGAGACAGGGTTTCTCTGTGTAACAGTCTTGAACTCACAGAGATCCGCCTGCCTCTGCCTCCCGAGTGCTGGGATTTAAAGGTGTGCACTACCACTGCCCAGCTTTAATATTTTTCCTGTTTTTGTTTGTTGCTTGTTTGGTTGGTTGTTTTTTCAAGACAGGGTTTCTCTGTTGCTTTTTGGAGCCTGTCTGTCCTGGAACTTGCTCTGTAGGCCAGGATGGCCTTGAACCCCCCCCCCCCCCAAATGCTGGGATTAAAGGTGTGCGCCACCACCCCTGTTTCTCTTCTTAGCTCTTCTAGAATGAATAAAATCTACTTTCTGTTTCCTTCTTCCTTTACTGCTTTACCCAATGGAACAATGAAAAACAAGTATGCTGTCATTTTCTTGTCCCCAAAAGGGAGCTACTACCTCATCTTCCATCTCTTGGTGTTTTAATTTTTCCTCTTACGTTGTCCTCATTCACTTAGTGCGGTCACTCAGAAACTCCTGTCTGCTCGATTCCTGGCTATTCTAGATGCCACCTCTGGTCTCACAACTGAGATGCACGAAGGACACTAGCATTTTTAATAATATTGAAATCAAATTCAATACTATTGTACTTTATTTTGTATCTTCCTAGAACAAGTTCTCTGTCCATTTCATAGCTTGTCAGTTACGATTTCTAGGGTCCTACGCACTTTGAATGGCTTACCAAGTGGTTTTAAACACAGCTCTCAGCTGCTTTCTTCTGTTTGGAAACCTTTTCTTGCTCTTAGAAATGCCTACAATGCTTAACTTTTGGTTGTTTGTTTAATTAACAAAAATACTTGTTAAGTTAAAAGCGACTTAGATTCTTTTAGACAAATATTTTGTGAAAATTTTTTTTAGTGTTAGCTTATTTTAGTAGTTATTAAACACTAATTAAATTTATTTAGAGGAGAAATCTTGTCTGACCAATTTGGCTGCTAAATTATAAGATATTTAAATAAACTTTCTTTGGTTGCAGGTATTTATAACAGCAATGATGTAGCTGTATCCTTTCCAAACGTGGTGTCTGGCTCGGGATCTAGCACTCCTGTCTCTAGCTCTCACATACCTCAGCAGTCATCTGGGCATTTGCAACAGGTGGGAGCCCTCTCCCCCTCAGCTGCATCATCTGTAACCCCTGCAGCCACTACAACTCAGGTATGTCATAGTTCAGAGCCAGCCTTATTAGCAAGCATTGTGATTGTTGCCAATAAAAATCAGAAAATGTAGAAAAATGTATGAGTCAATTTGGCGTTTTTGTTGGCTTTTTGCCACTCCTCTTCTTTTAAAAAAAAGAACATTTAAAATTGAACAAATAGTATTTGAAAATCTTTTGTATAAATTATTTTAATTAACCTAGGAGATAATATTGAAGAGTAAATGACCCCAGCCTGAAGAGATAGCTCACTGGTTAAGAGTTGTGTGCTGCTTTTGAAAGAAAGCAGAGTTCAGTGTCTGGCACCTGGTGTAACTGCAATTCAGGGATCCGGTTCCTCTGACACCTGGGACCTACACTTGTGCGGATTTCTACCCACACACACTTAGTCTGTACACCAGGGTGGCCTGGAACAGAGATCCACCTGCCTTTCACTCTGAGTGCAGGTATTAAAGGCATGTATCACTGCCTGTCCCCAGCCCTCAATTTTATATATAATTTTAAGGTATGGTCTCAACTAAGTTGCCCAGGTTGGCTTTAAATTCATTCTTTGGACTAAGTGGGCCTTGAACTGGTGGTCTTGCTTTGGAGTGCTGAGTGACTGATACTGGTCAGCTTCACTAGGTCTGGCAATAGGAATGTTACGAAAAACAAGTGATAGAAAAGCGAAACCGTAGTCTTGTATCTTATTAATAAGAAAAATAATTAAGATGTTTTGGAAAACCGTTTAAACTGTTACTTCTAAAGGTAATTGTTTAAGAGTCCTAAACTATGAATATTTGAATTATTTGTGTTTGTTATATGTGGGCACAAACAATGTGCATGTTTAGGTCTGAGACAGCTGACTCTGGAGATGAAACCTAGGTAGCTAGGCTTGTATCACAGGAAGGAAAGTGCCTTTACCCTCTAAGCCGTCTTGTGCATGCTTGTCCTGCCTTTCCCCACTATTTTAAAGCTACATCCCTGAGCTTTAAAAACTGAGTCTTTGTGTCTGTCTGCAGAGTTTCAAGGCTTTAGAGCTTTGTGCCACCACACCCAGCTTCATTCTGTAATCATCTTATTTCACTTTTTTTCAAGACTCTAGGAACAGATTTTTTAACATTGGAGAAAAGTTGCTATAGTGTAATTTTTAAAGCACTAGTTTGTCTAGTTAGCGTTTAATTGCTGTGTGGAGAAAGCCTTTGCCTAACCTGTGTGAGGCCGTAGGTTTGATTCTCTAACCAAGCTTTTAAAAAGAAAAAAAAAAGAAAATACAAATTTGAGCTTTTCTATATATGCATAATTTCTGTTATGAGACTTTAAAATATGCATTTCTTTGGTGTTTCCTGGATGTCCGTTTTTTAAAATTTTATATTTATTTTTGGTTTTTTAAGGTAGGGTTTTTCTGTGTTGCTCCGGCTATCCTAAATCTCACTCTGTAGACCAGGCTGCCCCTAAACTCACAGAGATTCACCTGCCTCAGCCTCTTAAGTACTGAGATTAAAGGTGTGTGCCACCACTGCCTGCCATATGCTGTATTATTAGAGTACAACATTGTATTATTGTCATGTGTGTTTTTATGAATGGTGTTGGGCAGTCATCATTTTAATTAAGCCAAATAATAGACTGAACAAAGGGTCTGATTATCTGTGCCATTTTTGAACATGAAAATGCACTATTTGGTGAATAAGGGTAGCTTGATTACTTTAGAAGGGTTTCCTTTAGCTTTTCTGTTTTTCGAGACGGGGTTTCTCTGTAGTTTTGGAGCCTGTTCTGGAACTAGTTCTTGTAGACCATGCTGGCCTACAAGATCCAGAGATCCACCTGGATTCTGCCTTCCGAGTGCTGGGATTAAAGGTGTGCGCCACCACCGCGTGACCTTTCTTTAGCTTATTTCTCTGGAAAAGTAAGGGATGGAAATAACAGGACTTAGGGAGGGTGAAAGAACAAATGAAAGAATGGCTCTAATAAATTGTTTTATCTCTTTTAATTAAATGTAACTATGTAACTATGTGCTGTTTGATAGCTCTTTACCCTTGGACCAAGTCTCACTTTTGAATATTTCCAGTTTGCATTTTTTTTCTGTTTTTATAGAAGTCTGTTTAATTATTCTGGTTAATTCTAGGCTGAATTTAGCAACTGAGGCACATTGACCTCTCAGTTGAACTGAGTGCAGATCTACTTCAGTTTAGCTGCCTGAGACAATAAAAAGGTGTTCAATGTGAAAATGTAATATGTTTTAGCAGTCTATAAGGGGAAAGAAACAAAAATTAGAGAACTTTTAAAATTATTCATTGACTCCCTTCCTCTCCCCCCATGTCAACATTCATTTCAATTTAACCGTTTCATAACTCTTAGTTGGCTTTTAAATGTAGTTACTTACATCTTAGCATTTTAACTATATACAGTGTAAAACAAAGCAATGTTAAAAGATGGGCAGTGAACATTATCAGTACTTAAAATGTGATCCTAGATGTCTTGTCACCATTAAGAACTGTGCAAGAACATTAAGAAGATAGCATGTGCAAGGGCTAGGGTTCACGCAGCACTGCCAAAAAGAAAGCGAGATAAAACACACAACACACGTGAACACTTTAACAGGTAGATATTCTAAAATGTGTGTAGAGAATAGAAATGTAAATAATTTTTGGCCGAACCCTTCACCACATAATTTAATAAAGTCAGAATTTTTAGGGCCTGGATTGAAGCTAGAAGTTCAGCAGTCATTCTTTCTGGCCCTCTGTGTAAGTAAGATCAACAGACCTTTCATGTAATTTATTTATTTTGGTTTATAAATTGTCACTCAGGGAAGTAGTAAAGAAGATAAAAATCAGGACAAGCTGATAGAAATTTTTTTTTAATTTATTTATTTATTGAGGATTTCTGCCTCCTCCCCGCCACCGCCTCCCATTTCCCTCCCCCTCCCCCGATCAAGTCCCTCTCCCTCAAGCTGATAGAAATTAAAGAGTAAAATAGATTTGGGGTTTTAATCGGAAAAGGACACTTGTAAAATTATGTGGAGAAAAGAAAAATATAAAAAACTGCTTTATAAGTTAATTTTATATTCTTAAATATTTTATACTAAATATTTTTAAGTGTTATATTTTAGCTTACTTGATATGCTGTACTTGTTTTTTAGAGTAACTTTTCCTTTACATGTAGTTGGTATAAAAAGCTCAGTACATAGTATATCAGTGGTCGTAACTGTAGATCCTTACCATTATTGGAAGGTAAAATGTTTTGTATTTTTTCTAATTGGATCATCAGTTAAGGGTTTAAATCATTTTAGGAGTACCGCTGACTTTTCATATTGCTTTTCATATTCCACTACTTTCTCCCTAAAAGATAAGTGATAACATTGATTAGATATTAACCACTTTAGCAATCTATTTAGAATTGGTTATTCTGTCCAGTTCTCCTGTCCTATCGAGAGTGTTCAGTAATGGTTTAACTGCACTTTAATCCTCCTCCTACTTTTTGGAGACTCAATTGTGGAACATTTCAGCATTAGCCTAAACAGTGGTTTTGAATACATTAAGCTTCTAACAATTAGGGAGCAGTTTGGGGCATTGAGTAATGGGGAATGATGCAATTGAACCTGACAGCTTCAACAGTCTGCCTACTCATGGGACCAGAAAGTTGTTCACACTTGGTTTCATCTCTCATCACACGCTGGGTATTAATGCTTCACTGGTGGTAGCTGACTCAGAATTGGAGTTGGTTCTCAGGAAAGTATGAAGTTTGAATCATGGCAGAGAATAAATGAAACTGATCCAGTCCTTGTCTAATGTCCATTATTTCTTTAAGAAAACCTTTCTGTTCAAACATGTGCTCATAATTATAAGTGTGTGTGCAAATAAAACTTTAAAACATCTTAATACTTGCATTGTATTTGAAGTCTTGTATGCTTTTGTTGTGGTGTGTGTATGGTGGGGGGGTTCTTCTTTTTTTGGGAGTCCTCAAGGGCTGCCCCTGCAGGGCTGGTTTATTTAAGAAATATCCATTGCTGCCAATGACAGAAGTCTGCATGAAGTCGTCAGTTGTGACATGGTTTTGCTTTCTAACTCCTGTGTCTCTTTCTGAAAGACTGTTTTCAGCCACCCGAGATGCTCTGTTGGTACCTTCCTGCGGGCTAGCTCTTGTGTTCTCCTTATGTTTGGTTGCATTCGGATGGCTGGTGTCACTGCTCTTTTCACAAGAACCATTGGTTTCTCCATCTGTAGCCATGGGAGTCTCTCCTGTCTGTGTCTCTGTGGAACCTTCATCAGCAGCCACAGGTGTACCTTCCCTTAGCAGCTCAGTTTTCATGCAGCAGTCCTGCTTGGCCAGAACTGCCTGCTTTAAGAAACTTTTAGACTTGGAAAAAAACAAAACCAAAAATTTCTACATTTTTGACAATCCTGCCATATAGTCAGGGCTAGCTGGCTTTGAACTCCTGTTGCCTAAAGTGGTCTGGAGCACATCGTGTTGTAGCGTTCCTCCTCTGCTTTTCCAGTGTTGAGATTACAGGTGTGACCACTGTGCTCAGGGAGATTGCTGTATTGGTATCAAATCTGCAGGTGAAATAATTCTTACAGTGAGGCTTTATGCCATCTAATGGTTCTTTGGACACGGTTTTTACTCGTGGATATTTGCCACAACTAGTATCAGTATATAATTGATAATTTATCTTATCCAAGTTTATGGAAATACAGAAACCATATTAGTTTACAAACAGTATGCTCTTAAAAGTTTTTTATTGCGTATTTATTTTGTGTATTGTGTGGGTGTGCACATGGACAGTGTGCATGTGTATAGGTCATAATAGAACTTGCAGAAGGCTCTTTTCTGCTTCAGGTTTCAGGAATTAAAGTTAGATTTTCACACTTGGCAATAGGCACCTTCATGTGCTGAAACATAGTTTTGACTGTCACAGAAATAAAATAACAAGCTGAACTATGGGATGCTTACTTGTCCTGTTCTAGATGTTTTTATGAGCCCATTATGCATATTAACTATATTCTTACAGTATTCTGGTAAGAAAACCATTATACCATCATTCCTATAATAGGAATTTGAGGGTAGAGAAAGTTAATGGCTTGCCTACAGCTTAGCTAGTAGCAGATACAGCGGTGATTAAAAAAAAAATGTTTTACTTTAAAAGTATATATGAAGTAGGGACCTGGAGATGGAGCTTAGTAATAAAACACTTGCCTAGCATATGTGAGTCCTGTGTTTCATTCCTAGCCCACAAAATAAACCAAAAAACGTAAAGTATATATGAATTGGTTATTTATTTATTTATTATTTATTTATTTATTTAATGTTTTTCGAGACAGGGTTTCTCTGTAGCTTTGGAGCCTGACTTGGAACTCCCTTTGTAGACCAGGCTGACCTTGAACTCACAGAGATCCACCCGCCTCTGCCTCCCGAGTGCTGGGATTAAAGGCGTGCCCCACCACCCGGCTGAATTGGTAATTTTTAAAAGTAGTCTTTAAAAAAAAAAAAATCGTACAATTGGTGTGTCTGCACCACATGTGTACCTAGTGCCTGCCAGAAGAGGGAGCTGTATTCCTTGGACCTGGTATTTCTAATAGTTGTGAGTTAGCTGCCACGTGGGGGTTGGGAATTGAACCTGGATCCTCAGAAAGAGTAACTCATGTTCTTAACTATTGAGCTGTCTCTCTCAGCATCTTAACAAATAATCTTAATAAAAATTTTGGAAGAACACATTTTTTGTTTGTATTGCTTTTTGAGGCAGGATTTCTCTGTGCAGCCCTGGCTGTCCTGGAACTCACTCTATAGAACAGGCTGAGCCTGAACTCAGAAATGCACCTGCCTCTGTCTCCCGTGGCCTGGGAAGAAAGGTGCGTGCTCCCATAGCCTGGTAAGACGTTTTTGATTGTAGACAAAACTTTTTTTTTTTTGTAAATGCAATTGCTTTCTTATGTGTAATTTTTTCTATTTAAAAATTTTAAAGAACTTTTGTTACAATGAAGTCAAACTGTAATTTTATCTACAGTTTTTCTTAAGTGTTATTTCTTGATCTTTTCTTGTATTAGCCATCAAGACAGTTATAGTTAAAAGCTAAGCTTTTTTCTTTCTTTAATTCTTTTTTTCTTTCAAACTTTCTCTCTCTCTCTCTTTTTTTTTTTTTTTTTTTTTTTTCTCTTTCTTTTTTTTTTTTTTTTTTTTTTTTTTTTTTTTTTTGTGGAGGGGGTGTTGCTTGGTTGGTTTTTTTTCTTTTTTTCTTTCGAGACAGGGTTTCTGTTGTGGCTTTGGAGCCTGTCCTGGAACTAGCTCTTGTAGACCAGGCTGGCCTCGAACTCACAGAGATCTGCCTGTCTCTGCCTCCTGAGTGCTGGGATTAAAGGCATGTGCCACCAATGCCCGACTTTGGTTAGTTTTTCGAGAGAAGGTTTTTCTGTGCAGCCCTGGCTGTTCTGTAGACCAGCCTGTCCTCAAACTTAGAGGCCCGCCTGCCTCTGCCTTCCAAGAGTATTGGGATTAAAGATGGCACTAGTACCTGGCTGAAAGAATATAAAATTATGTTCCAGTGCTAGAATGTTGAAAAAATAGCTACTACTACATTTTGAAGGTTGTATAAATCATTTGACTGCAGTGTTGACTAATGGGTTAATTGTGTGCTTTAAAACAGTTTTTGTCCTAAATGCACTGCTATTATATTTTCTAAGGTTGAAAATTTTACAAGTAACTATTGTATTTCACCCCTAATTTTTATTTTTATGAAGAACAGTCTCATGTGTTTGCTTTTCTATCAAAGGTGAGCACACTGGTCATCCCATATCCGCCCCCCAGTCCTGGGGTTGTAGACTCTGCCATGTCCTGTCTGATGTCATTCTTCGTGTTTGTTTATCATATAATGTATTAGACCTAGCTCTTTCCAGTTTGTGTGTGCGTGTGCTCATGCACGTATGTGCCTGCACCTCAGCATGTGTATAAAGGACAGCTTTTGGGAGTGTGGGTCCTGAGGATTGAACTCATCTGGTCCTGCAGACTTGATAGCAAGTTCAAGTCGTCTGGTCAGCTTAAGACCAAATCTTTCCCCTTCTTTATAGGTAAAAGTCCTTAGAGCAAGCCCAGCATGTAGGCATTCTGTAGTCACCAGTTTGCAAGAGCTCATCACAGACACATCTGTGATCATAAGCAAGTCCTTAAAATAGAAAAGATGTATTAATAGGTAGATTAGAGCAGACGTAGAGTTTTGATCTTAAAATTTTTAATAGGATAGACTAAACCCTGAGTTTTACTTATTTGTCTTGAGGTTGAACATTGCCTTGAGATCAATGTTTGTGCCTTTTATAGCTGTCTGATACATTAAGTTGTTAATGCCTTTTAAAAAAAGTTAGACACTTGTTTAAAAATGATTTAGATTTACTTCAATAATTGTTCAATTTATTTTTAGTTTGTTGGTCTTTGGGTCCAATTATAAAATAATTGTATTTTATAAAAGTGAGCTTTTCTATAGATTGTTAGAATTCCTTCTAGATTCATAGAAAAGCTATAACAGCAGTGCAAAATGTTCCTACATAAATTGTGACTGTCCTGTTTACTCAGCTTCCCTCGTGTGCTTTCGGAAGTCACTTCCCTTACCTGGACAGAAGAGAATGAAGTGCTGGAATGCTATAACATAGGGACTTGCTTCCAAAAATTCCCGTCTTTATACCATACCCTCTGTAGGAGACTGTGATACATTGATAATTTGCTTTCAGCCTTTTGCTTTCTGGGAAATAAGCTTTAGAGAAGCGTATGTGTTAATAGTTCCCTTATTCCTTGTTAAAGTTTTTTTTTTTTTTTTTTTTTGGTTTAAAAGCTTTCAGTGCCCTTTGCTGTTACTTCTGTAGGTTAACAGGGATTTTTTTCTAGTCCTCTTGAATCTTGATACTTCTTTTTGTTGGTGACAGCAAAGCTAATTTTGGGGGGGAACAACAGGGTCTTTGTTGTCCAGGCTGACCTTGGGTTCAGTGATAGTCCTGACTCATGTTCTTTTCCTCACATTGATGTGTCTCTTAGCTGAACTCAATGTGCAGTAGTTCAGAAGCATCACTGTACAGAATAAAAGCACCTTCCTGTCCAGCAAAATTACTAATTACAATTTCTCTTTGAAAATTTATTTTTCTTTTTGAAACACAATCTTTCCTTGTAACCTCAAGCTTGTGATCCTCCTGCTTGAACTTCGTAAATGTTGGAAGTATAAGAATATGACATCATACTTGGGTTGACCATTTCTTGTTTAGATAAATGTAATAATAATTTTTTTAGAAAAAGAAAATACTGTAAATTTTTTGTTTTTAGCCATTCAGATAGTTTTGGAAATTGGTCACATAGAACAGTACCCTACCCAGCAGTCCTCCCTACCCCTACCCAGCAGTCCTCCCTACCCCTACCCAGCAGTCCTCCCTACCCCTACCCAGCAGTCCTCCCTACCCCTACCCAGCAGTCCT
>NC_022018.1:5689021-5702231 GCF_000317375.1 Microtus ochrogaster
TAAATAAATAAAAAAATAAAATTAAAAAAAAAAAACCTTTTAGGTGTCGGTATCTGAGAGTTGTTACTGGTGCCCAGGATGCATTGTTTTTGTTCTTAGTTATTTTACGAATAGCTAAGACACCTAAATAGTTGCTTTTGGAGAAGCAAAAAGTCACTTTTAAAAAATGATTGTTTATCTATTCCTACCATGTATATGCCATAGCACACATGTGGATGTCAGGATAACTGAGTAGTCAGTTCCCTCTGCCATGTGAGTCATGGGAATGGCACTCGGGCATCAGGCTTGGTGACCTGTCCCCTCACTAAGCTATTTCATAGTCCAAAAGAGTCAATTATTTTAGTTTATGAATTGTGTTTTAAGTATCCATACTACTAAATACATAGTAAGTATCCATTGTTGATCTTTAGGTTGAGGTTGGTTTTTCACTGTGGATTGATAATTTGGGGGTGTGTGTGTACATGTGTGCGTGAAGAGGGCAACCTGTAGGACACAGTTCTTCCTAGTGAGTGGATCCTAGGGATGGGCTCAAGTCATCAACTTGATAGCAGGGGTTCTTACCCACTCAGCTGTTTTGTATGCCCAATTATTAAACAGAGCTTCATATATAAACTTAATCTATATGTTCTTGAGAGGATACAGAAGTCGTTAGATTGACTTTACATGTTAACTGTGAACTGCAAAATGCCTTGGAACAATAAAAAGCAAAGTATTCTTCATCATGGAAATCACTACTATGGGTTATAAGTCTTCACCAGGTAGTGGTGGCACACGCCTTTAATCCCAGCACTCAGGAAGCAAAGGCAGGCGGATCTCTGAGTTCGAGGCCAGCCTGGTCGAGAAGAACTCGTTCAGGACAGGCTCCAAAGCTACAGAGAAACCCTGTCTTAAAAACAACAACAGCAGCAACAACAAAAAAGGATACAGTCTTTTTAAGTTGGCCAAATGACACAATATACTGCTGCTGGAGCTGGGAGTTTCCCAGAAACATTCTCTAGGTATATGCGCGTCACAGTCTCTTCTGAGCTGTTAACCATGTCACAAGGCCCCATGTCTCTTTCTGCTGTCACTTTTTTTTTTTTGCTAGAAATGCTCTAGCTTTTTAAAAATGATTTTCAAGAGATTTGTTCTTATATAGCTATGCTTTGATTTTAGTAATGAAACAGAGGAGTAAGTTTACTTTAAATTTTGTGATTCTGTTAAATCTGACAATTATTTAAGGTAATAAAAGCTTTCTGTTAGCATCAGTATTTTGTATACAAGAGATTTGTTTCCAAAATGGCACATCTTAAGGGTCTGATATTCTTGGAAAGTGGGAGCCTATATACATCAAAGAAGGCATTTTTATTACATTGGGTTATGCAACACTTTGGCCAGCCTCCTTAACTTCATCTGTTTAAGGGTTCATTCTTCCTTATTTGGCACAGGTCCCAGTAAGAGGCCTTCATATTTGTGGTTAGCAACATGAATGAATCACAAACTGTGGAGGAGCTCTTCAGTTAGTAGAATTGGCTTCCTGCCAAAAAGACAGTGCCATATATGGGGTCAGGGCAAAGCTGTGATTGGTTGAGCTCTGGAGTGTATAGAAAACATTCTTGTGATGCCTGTTTGCTTTCTTTTAAAACAAAAACAAAACACCACAAGCAGCAGGCTTCCAAGTGTACCAGAATAGGAAGTAACAAAGCACTGTGCAGGTTTTTCTGACGGTAGAGTTAAGCAATAGCAACATGACTTTGAGCAGTTAAAATACTAAAAGTTGAACCTTTGACTTCTGCAGTCTGCTTGTGATGTAGGAAAGGCAGCATTTGTTAAACATCCGTTGTCTACCTGCCTGCTTTTCTAAATGGTTTTATGTGATTAAAGAATTAGTTCTAAGTTCACAGGGTTATCATACTACTAGGTTTAGATTCACTCTTTAAAAAATATTGTAGTTTTCAAAAATTGACAGACGTCAAAACAGTGTTTACTGTCGAAGCTTAGGCATTTCTGCTTGTGTCTAAGGTGGAGACCACCGCGACTGTAGCGGTGACCCTCCAGCCATTCCAGTCTGATTCAGTAACTACTGTGCTTCTTTCCGTGCAGGCGAACGCCCTTTCTGGACCTTCTCTTAGCCAGGCACCAGCTCATCTGTATGGCAGTAGATTAAATCCAAATCCATCCATGACCGTTCTCATAGCACAGTCTGAAAGCAACCAAACAGGTAAAGCCCTCCCGTGTACACTTTCTCTGTTAGTTCATTTTCTTAAAACAAAAAATAGAGAAAGAAAGAAAACCAGGTAGGGAATTGCATTTTTATTTTGTTTTTCTTCTTTAAAAACCAAAAGAACCACAATTTGAAATAAGTAGACGCCATGCTGCAAAGCACTGACGTGTTTTTTCCATCTGAAATGTAACTGTTTGAGCTGAGCCGCCGGCAGGCAGGAGTGACAGTGTCTCCTGTGACTTTAGTGATAGATGCTTTCAGTCATCCATTCTGTGCAGTGCAAGGAACACAACATTGGGGTTTGCCGGGAATAGCCCAAGCCTTTATTTGCATGATTGATGAAATTGAATTACACAAACTTGGTTTTAAAAAATATCCTGTTAGAGGGTTTCTACAGTGTTTAGTAATTCTGCGATTTTTTTTTCACCAGTTGATAGTTGTAGTGTTTGCCTCTTGTATTGCTTTAATTACCTCTGCATTTACTTTGTTTCATTCTCTCTCTAAGGGTTTGTTGGCATGTCCTAGTCTGCCTGGGAAGGGAATGGCTTTACCAGTTCACAAGAATGGGTCACTCACCTGTCTTTATCCTTCAAGGGCCAGTGGCTACCTGACTTAGAGTAAGGGGTGGAGGGAACCTGAAAGAGGCCAGAGAGACTCTAAAAGACTCTGCAGGTGGAGTGAAAGCCACTTGGGAGATGAAGATCTCTTCTATATCAGCAATATATTTATCAAGGGTTAAAATCATTTTAATAAAGGTTCTTAGGGTGTTTGGTGTTTTGTTTGTTTGTGTTTTTTTTGGTTTTTTTTTTTTGCCAATCTGGATATATGTTACATTTATTTTATTCTTATGAAGAGTCACTTAATTTTAGTCTTGGCATATATGGTACGGTAGAAATGTATTTTGTGACTTTGTTCGGGATATAAGGTGTTAAAAAAATACAGCGCATGAGGATTTGCTGTGATAAGCATTCAGATTAGCTCTCTACAGCTGTGATTCATTACTTTAACCCTAGAAATTAAAAGTGGCTGAGGGGAGGGCAGTACAAATTAAAACCACGCTTCTGTGCTGTAATATTGAAAGAAATGAAAGAAGAGAACATAATCCATGGCCTTCTACACCCACAAAAACGTGTACAGACGATGTTTTACACTCCACAGTTCAATGGCTCTCAACAGCAGCATGCCAAGTCTTCCACTGTCATAACTGGGCTTGATATGTATTTTAGGAAAACTCAGAGTAAGATTTTGAAACCTCTTATCTAGTAAGAGAGACACTTTATAAGCTCTGAAATATTCATACTGCAGATCAAGATCTCGGAGACAATAGCCGAAGCCTAGTTGGTCGAGGAAGCTCACCCCGAGGAAGCCTCTCACCAAGGTAAGCATTGTTCATACTGCAAACCATAGGAAAGGAACACTGAGATTGGGAACTTGGTTATCTTGAGCAGTAAAGTGTATATTTGTTGAGGCTCTACAAACATTTTGTAAATAAGAACCCTGTCTAGACAGTCAAGAAAAATGATTCTAAATTAATTGAAATGTTAATTTTAAACATGTTATTAGATTTCTAAGCTAAAAGGAATACATTTTCATGTTTTCAGTCAGTTTGAACTATTTACATTTGTATATTTAGTTTCTGATATGATTAATGCATTGACTTGGGTGATCATTTTTTATCATAAAATATCTGAAGATTCAGACCCAAGACTATCACTGTTGGGTTACAGCTTTGGCTAAGTTTCTTAGTTGCTACCCCACAAATGAAGCTTTTAATAAGTCCATCTGTTTCCTTTTAGATTGTTTGAAGAGGGTATAGTCAATATGTATGTGTTTGATTAATTTTCTTAGGTTTTAGGTGGTACCCCAGAACCCCCCAACACTGTTTAATCTGTCAGAGTGGGATTATGGAGTTGTATAGCTTCTGTTCTAGAGTGGGTGCCAGTTTACAGAATGGTGTGGAGTTTATTCCATTTTCAACCTCTGCATCCTTCTCTAGTTTGTTTTTTTCTGTGTTCTCCAGTTTTATAAACTATGCCTTACATTAAGTTGGTTGAGGGCAAAAACAGAAGGAAAAGCCAATTCTTGGTTCTTTTCATATAAGGAAGGAAGTAACTGTAAATGAGGACCTTTCATATTCTGGCACAAGGAACATTCAGGTTGACTATCCAGTTTTTAAGGGGCACATTCTTTGTCCTTATAGACACTAGTCCAGTAACCTCACCTGTTTCCTAATGGTACATTGAGTATACCTTCCCCACATAATTCCTGTAGTAAGCAACTGTATGTAAGAAGTAATGCTGTTTTTCCTTATTAAATTCTGGAGGAAGTATTCTTCATCTGGAAACCAGAGATCGGAACTACAGAATGAGAGAGTTATGAATTGCTGGTCTGTAATTTTATATGTACTGTTTATATGTACTGTTAAGTTTCTTTTCAGATGAGACTGTTAATGGGATCTTGCTCCTGTTTAGTACAGGAAGAGTTTTCTTGTCCCTTTTAAACCTAAAACATCACACAAGTTATGTAAAATGTGTTCAGAATCCCTTAGTGCAATTTTGCTTCGTGAAATTTTTATTTTTTTTAAAAACAGGTCATAGTACAGTGAATGATACTAAATTATTTTCATTTTTAATATTATCCTGGAGTGGTTCATCTTATCCTTCCATAACGTGTTCAGTGGCCAGCTCATGATGCTTGCCTCATGGCTTGAAGTCCTCATTTTAAGGGATTGCTATATAACAAGCACCAGTGCATTGCTAGAGACGCTGTGTCCCAGGTGTGCACCTGTGAGCACAACACAGAAGCCCTCCCAATCCCACACCTCCTTTCTCCATATTTGGAGAATTTTGTCTGTAAAACCACTTTGTAGAAAATACTCAGAAAACTTAATATATCTTTCCTGATATATTAAGGTAGAGTGGAGACCAGATACCAAAGATGGCCCCATTTGTTAATGTAAAATCACAACTGAGCATAGGAACATCACATGTTTATTTTCATTCAGGAAACATTTATCTCGGAAGGGGTAAGCTCTGTTTGAAGAACTAACCTAAACATTTTAAAAATTTAAAAAATGCATTCTATACATAAAATTGCTTTGTACTGAATGATCTTCCTCAGAACCAAAACAGGTTTTCATTTTCAATTCAGAATTGTTAGATTTTCTTTTCTGAACTTGAGAATTTCCTTGGTTGTGAATTCAAGTATCTCCCACAGTGTTACACTTGTGGTAGTGTTTATATTAAGAAGACAGTGGTAGAACTTAATGGCTATTTTAATTTAATGTGTATGTATGCTTTGCCTGCATGTATGTATGTGTACCACATGAAGACCTAGTGCCCAGGGTGGTCAGAAGTGTGCATCAGGTCCTCAGGAGTTAGAGTTACAGATGATTGTGGCCACCATGTATGTTCTGAGCACTAAACCTGGGGCTTCTGCAAAAGCAGCAAGTTCTCTTAATCCCTGAGCTGTCTCTGCAGCCCCTTCCTCTTTCTGAGTATTTTGAGTAAAGTTTCTGTCTGTTTCCCGTATCTTATAGAAAGTCATACTATTGGTTTACAATCTGTTTCAGAGATTATTAGTGTGTTTTCTAATGATTTTTTTTAAATTTCCTACTGTGTTCAGCTATTTTAATTTCTCATTTAGGGAGGAAGGGTGATAATGACTCAATTATGGTTTTATGAGACCTGATACCTCTGCCATAGGCCACTTGGTACCAGAAAAATTTGTACAGGAAAAGGGGCTCTTGGCATAATGCAAAAAAACCAATGCACAGCTACTTAGAAGCATTCCCTTCTTTTTTAACTTGAGAATTAATATTTTTGACAGATCCCCTGTAAGCAATTTACAGATTCGCTATGATCAACCAAGCAATAGCAGTTTGGAAAATCTGCCTCCAGTAGCAGCAAGTATTGAACAACTTTTGGAGAGGCAGTGGAGTGAAGGACAGCAATTTTTATTAGAACAGGGTACTCCTAGTGACAGTAAGTATTCTTTTTCTTGTGTGTAAAATGGAACAGCATTGGGTGGAACGACATATAGATTAATGGATGCAGAAGAAAGTATTTACCAAGATAATAATGACATGATGGCATACACTCTAAGTAGTGGCCGTATGGTGCTAGGCTTTGGCAGAGCTGACTCTACAGTGTTAACTCCAAACTTGTCTTTGTTACTATATGATCACAGACAAGGGTTTGGTTTGGTGTGGTGTGGTTTTTAAGTTCTTTATTCTCTTACTTTTGGAATTGGGAATAATACTGTACCTGTAACCTAGGGTTGTTATGAAGGTAGATTACATGAAAAGTTGGGAAAATTGCCTTAAGTGCTTTTTGTTAGATGGTTATTGTTGAAACGCAGCACAGCATGCTGCTCTTTCTCTGTCGTACTTTCTTTGTTCTTGTCAACTTGTGCAAACACAGTGTCTCCTCTCAGCCTGGCATTTGAAAAATATATTTTAAAATTTAAATAATTTAAATTTAAAACAATTTATCTAGGGGCTGGAGAGATGGCTCAGCAGTTAAGAGCACTAGCTGTTCTTCCAGAGGAGTGGGGTTCAATTCCCAGCACCCACATGACGGCACACAACTGTCTGTAACTCCTTTACAGGGGATCCAACACCCTCACACAGACGTGTATGCAGGAAAACACCAATGCACATAAAATACAAATAAATTAAAAATATATCTAGTCAGTGATAGCTAGGTATCTGTTTTACAATTTAAAGAAATGATAATTAGGCAGGCATGGTGATACCTGTTTCTAATCCTGTCACTTAGGAGATAGACACAGGTGGCACACGCCGTTAATCCCAGCACTGTGAGGTAGAGGCAGTCGAATCTCTGTGGGTTTGAGGCCAACATGGTCTTTATAGAAAGTTCAGGCCCCGTCAAGGGCTCCTTGGTGAGACCCTGTCCCCCGAAAAGGAATAGTAATTAGTAAATTTTATATTTAATTGAAATGTTCACCAATTTATGAAATTATATGATGTGCATTGTATATACATATTTAGTACTTTTTAAGTATTAAAACTACAAGGGAAAATACCAAAACAAAGAAAACCAAAAAAAAAAAAAAAACAGAAAAAGCAAAGTTGGAACAAATGAGGGAGAAGAGCAGGTGGTTTCTGTCACTTTGGCATGGGAGCTTTCACTGCTTTGTTTTATGAAAACAAGATTTTTTTTTTTTAGTTGCTAGTGAGCCACCTGCTTTAAATTGATATTTTTATGAATGGTGCCCCTGTTTAAAACTGCCAATCGTGAGGAACTTGATGTGCAGATAACCTCTTACAGGTTAGCCTGAGGGTAGGTCTCATCTGGGCTCCCCTTAAGGGAGAAAGTTAGAGCTGTGGTCGTGTTAAGCAAATACAACTTTTTAATGCCTGCAGTTTTTAAAGTGTCCATCACTGTGGCCTAACAGCAGTGCTCTTGATTGTCAGCTGGACGTCCCACCCTTGGAGGAATTAACACAGTATCTGAGGTGGTCTGGCGGGCAGGAAGCTTGTTAACAGAAGAGGCCTTTCTCCTGGAAGAGAGAAGGAGCAGGGTGCAGATAACAGCGCTCCCTGCTGGGGAGCCTGCAGAGAGACAGGTTGAGCAGCTGGGATGGCAAGCTTTCTGTCGGGTGTCTGTGGCATGCTTGAGTTTTGTTGATGCTGCTGCTACTGCTGTTACTGTTTTGGATTCTTGAGGAAAATAAAATGCCATCTTTTTTTTCTCTGAGGATATAAACCTACTTGAACTTGATTGGGTTGGGATTCTGTTTATTTGATCAATATTGGCAGCAAATCTTCAATGTGGCACGTCTAGGAACAGTCTTTATGTATACACTCCTATATCTATCTGTATTCAAATCTAGGAATAAAGCTCAGTCATTTGGTGTACAGAATTTCCACATTTTCATTTCATTTCTAAAGCAGTGATGCTGTGACCATAAAAGTCTTGGTCATGGGAGTGGGGTTGCCATTACTGAAAGTCACACAAATGGTTTGCTAGTTTTAGGGATGCTGAAGTCATTACACCAACTTCAAGTTGAAAATCGAAGATTAGAAGAACAAATTAAAAACTTGACTGCCAAAAAGGAACGTCTTCAGTTACTGAATGCACAGCTTTCCGTGCCTTTTCCAACAATAGCAACCAATCCTAGTCCACCTCATCCGGTACACACATTTCCTGCACAGACTGGTGAGTGTTGAAGGAAATGTCACCCACATAATCAACAGTAACTGGTTACCAGTTATGTGAAGAGGCAGGAAACAAATGGTGGGTTATTTCTGTGGGACATAGACAATCCCTGTTAATTTTCTTGAGTTTGTTTTCACTTCAGTGCATAGTTTAATGGTAAAATTTATTTAAATGATCTCATAATTGACTTAAAGCTACAGTATTCAACACTACCCATGCCCCATTGTAATTAGTTTCAGGAATAACAGGACTGTAGGCTTCAGCATAAGTTTTTAAAATAGCCTTTAATTTTACACATAATACAATTAATTTAATAGGGTATATGTTTTTGTTTTTTTTTTATCTTTTACTCTTTTTAGCTCCTACTACGGATTCATTGAACAGCAGTAAGAGCCCACATATAGGAAACAGCTTTTTACCTGACAATTCTCTTCCTGTATTAAATCAGGTAATTTTTGTGTGTGTGGTTATATTCATTTGTGTGTTTTATTTGTGAATAGTAGCATATTACACTTGATTTAAAATTATTTTAAACAGTTTTCATGTGCTCTTTCCAATGTGTGTTTTTCTTTTTCCTTACGTTAGGACTTAGCGTCCAGCGGACAGAGCACCAGCGGTTCTTCTGCTCTTTCTACCCCCCCTCCTGCTGGGCAGAGTCCAGCTCAGCAAGGCTCTGGAGTTAGCGGGGTTCAGCAGGTCAATGGTGTGACAGTAGGGGCGCTGGCTGGTGGAATGCAGACTGTAACATCCACCATTCCTGCCGTGTCTGCAGTTGGTGGAATAATTGGAGCTTTGCCAGGTAACCAACTGGCAATTAATGGCATCGTAGGAGCTTTAAATGGTGTGATTCAGACCCCTGTCACAATGTCCCAGAACCCTGCCCCCCTCACCCACTCCAGTGTACCACCTAACGCGGCTCATCCAATGCCGGCAGCTGCACTGACTAACAGGTAAGAAACTGACTTCAATGGAGTTTTTTATTATTTTTTCTTTTGTTTTATTTTCCATGCAACATGTTACCAGTGTTGCCCTTGTTCTGGATTAGGAGTTTTAATGTATTTTATAGATGTTCTCTAGGAAAAATGGCTACCCAATCTCATTGAGTAAGTGCTTGTTACTCATTGTAATTTTTAGACTGATAAAATTCAATTAAAAATCAGTTTCAGTAACATAATATATACATTCCATGTTGAAAATGTCATTCCCGTTTTGTGATATGTGGCTTTAAATGTTACTCTATTTTTTTAAAGATTCATTTATTTATTGTGTATGCAGTATTCTGCCTACATGCATGCCTACAGGCCACAAGAAGGCACCAGATCTCATTACAGATGGTTGTAAGCCACCATATGGCTGCTGGGAATTGAACTCAGGACCCTTAGACGAGCAGGCGATGCTCTTAACCACTGAGCCATCTTTCCAGCGCCCTAAATGTTACTCTTTCTTATCCCTTCTTCTGCATATGTGTATTTTACTCTGCAAAGGTGTTATTATGGCAGACACATGATACTGGTTCTGCAAGATTTAGCAGCACAATTTTGATATTCTCTAATCAAAATTTTGATATTCTCTAATCAAAGATTTTGATGAAGCAAGGGATAGATGATTATTACACATACTTTATTACAAACCCATAAATTGTTTTTGTGCGTATTTAAAGCAACTTCTTGGCAGTGTGTTTCTGCTTTGTTGTATAAGAAAAAAGAATGATTTGTGCATAATGAAGTGTTGTAGGTAAAGCTGAGTTTGTTAAATGCCTACTGGAAAGGCTGCCTTTGACGTCATCCCTGAGAAGGCTGCCGTAGAAGTAAGGGTTGCAATGGTTTTTCAGTGCTTCGGGGCTAGGACTCCTGTCCGACCAACAGAGACAGATGTTCATCCAGCAGCAGCAGTTCCAGCAGCTGCTAAACTCCCAGCAGCTCACACCTGTAAGTTCTTTGAGGTTTCTTTCTTTCTTTTTTTTTGTTAGAGTCTGGTACTATAGACTATACTAGATGTTGATTGTGGTGAAGACCCCTGTGTTGTGAATGTCTATCCATAAAGTTGCCTTACCCTTTGACATAACCTATAGCATCACATTTGTTGATTGTTGTACAAATGTCAGAACACGTATTGTAGGCTCAGTAGGCTCTGGGATTGGAAGCAAGCTGTATCTTCCCGGTGGTTCACTCTGAGATGGGAGGTAATGCATATACACTGTTTTGTTTTGTTGGTGATAAATTCCAAAAAGGCAAATGAAATAGGATCAGGGCTTTAAATGGTCCAAGGGATGAAGTAAGGTGAGGGTCATTTTACTTTTTATGGTGTTGGGAGTAGAACCTAGGGCCTCAGTGCGATAGGCTTGCTGGAGTAGCATTCTATTACGGCTCTCCATCCCGAGTTCGAGTTTTAGACGGAGTGGTCCAAGCTTCTTGGGAGATGATGGCATTTGAACCATCATTCTGCCGCCTCTCTCTGATAGTTCTATCAGTGGTGCTGATCCTGGTTCATTCATGCCCTAGTTTTTCTTTCTTTCTTAAAGGATTCATTGGAGAATCTTGAACTTGAGCAATGATATATGATAGTGATCAAGGGTTTAGAAAGATTAGTTGCTGTATGGAAACTGTTTTAGGAGGGAAGAAAGATGGGCTCAACAGAAATGGGAATCACAAACAGTTTGTATCCTGATACAGTGCCATCTCTGGTAAGATATCTGTAGGATTGTATATTTTGCTGATAACAAGAAAAAGAGGAACCTTGAACAATTGGGTGTTGACTTCTACAGACATGTAGAGGAATAGAAAGGAAGTCATTGTCCTGAGAAGTAGTAATTCCATTATCACATACAGTTCATCCTTCAGACCCATGGGTTCCCCATCTGTTGGTTCCTTTGTTTTCGAATCAAAAAGATTAAAAAAAAGTGTGCATTTGTTCTGAATTGTTTTTGCTACAATTCCCTGGACAACACTGTGTAACTATACATTATTATTCATTATTTTCTTTGTATTCTAGCAATGGTTTTGAAGTGTATGGGAGAATTACACAAGTTAAATACAGACACTATGCCTTTTTTGGAGACAGTATTGATATGTATCTCTAGCTGGCTTCAAATTCATAGTCCTCTGTCAGCCCCTCAAGTGCTGCGATTTCAGGCATGTGAAAAACTTAGCTTTTTAACCATGTCCTAAAAATGTAAGATAAAGTATACTTCTAATATTTTAGTGTATGGGATAGGATAGCACATGCCTGTAATCCTAGCACTTGGGAGTGGAAGCCAGACTAACCATATGAGACAGTTTTAGAAAACCAAAATCCCGCCCTCGGGGTGGCCCCATCGCTGCCACCGCTTGTCCCCACACAGTCCAGTGGTCCTCCCTGTGTCCTCCTGGCCTGGCCTGGCCTGGCAGTCACTTCTGACAGTCGTCTTTCCCTCCAGCTGCTGCGCCATCACAGTCCTACCCAGCCAGTCCCTCTTGTTCCCCTTTCGGATCGTCTCCTCTTCAACCTTCTTAGCTAAAAGAGATCAGCAGTGCCCTTCACTCTCAGGTGTTTCAGAGGGGTCCATGTGCAGATGTAGGCGTCTTCAGATTAGACCTCTGTCCAGAGCATTCCACTCTGGATCCACCCACTTACTGCATAGCTGCCCTGGCACGCACAGCTCCCAGAGTGAGCTACCGCGCTTGGCTGCCCTACTCGCCCCAACTCCATTCTTGCTTAAGTCAAAAATTATAGTCATTTTTTTACATACTCCAGTGACTTCATCAAGTAATCCCTTCTCATTTCATTGGGTGTGATGGCACACACCTTTATCCCAGCATTCAGGAACAGAGGTAGGCACTCTATATAATGAGTTTCAGGTAGGATAGGGCTGTATAATGAGACCATGTCTGTCCCGACCCCTAAAAAGGAAGGGAAAAAGAACACTCCCTCCTACTCAACTTTCTCCTGACTTCCCAGCTGCCCTCTCCTGGTCTAAGTGGGAGCCCTGCATTCTTTTCCCTCCTTAACTGCTGGTCAGCTCTGCCTGCCAGCCTCATTGGGCTCTTGTAGGTACAGACTGTTTCTTCACAAGGTCTCACTGAGAACCTAGAAATGTTCCTTATCCACTTGCCAGTGTCCTCCAAGTCTTTGTCCTGTGTTAGCTTGACAGAGCTGCCCTGACTACTTAATGCATTCTCATGGACTTTGTCTAGCATTATTTCTCATTCCCTAGGTGGGCAGGGACACCGCCATCACATTTCCCAAACAGCTAATTACAGTGTCTAATCATCAGCATCCGGGAAATCTGTTGAAAGGAATTTATGCTTGCTGAAAAGAAGAATCCAAAACTACAGCAAGAAAATACTTGTTAAGAGTGAATAGCAACTTTTAGATATGTTAGAAAAGAGTTAATGGCAGGGTTTGGCCCATGGGAAGCAGGTGTAAAGTAGCTAGCTAATCGTAGTGTGATTGCCTGCTGCAGTTTGTCCCTCTGGTGCTGTGACAAAACACTGACCCAAGCAATGTATGGAAGAAAGGGCTTATTGTATGTAGTTGACAGGTTTACCATCCAGGGAAACACAGCAGGAACTCTGCTTGCTGGCTTCTTCCTCTTGGCTTGTCCAGCCTGCTTTCTTCTCCACTCTGTCTTGGGGTGGCACTCTCTTCAGAAGCCTGGACCCTCCTACATTAGTCACTAGCCAAGAAAATGCCCAACAGACTTGCCTGTAGGCCAGTCTGACAGAGGTATCTTCTGAGTTAAGAGTCTTCCTTCAAGCCGGGCGGTGGTGGCACACGCCTTTAATCCCAGCACTCGGGAGGCAGAGGCAGGCGGATCTCTGTGAGTTCGAGACCAGCCTGGTCTACA
>NC_022018.1:5702331-5722306 GCF_000317375.1 Microtus ochrogaster
CCAAAACCACAGAGAAACCCTGTCTCGAAAAAACCAAAAAAAAAAAAAAAGAGTCTTACTTCAGACGCTTGTGTGTGAACCAGAACCAAAGCAGCCCAGTGCCCAAACTGCTGCTATTCCCATTCTGTGTTCACGATGGACAGCCTCATTTCTCCTATCTTTACTTTGCTGTGTTTTAAAAATGGTCAGTTCTCAGGTGGTCCTGGGGATTTCAGTAAATGGTTATCTCCCAGTGCAATGGTTTTTCTAGAAGCAGCTATTTATCCATCCATCCATCCATCCATTTATTCTGAATAGGCTCCATCATATGACCCTGGCTGGCAGAGCAAGCTAGCCTGGAAATTCATAGAAATCTGCCTGCTTGTCAAATGCTGGAATTAAAGGCCTGTGCCATCACACCCAGCTCTTACAGCTCTTTCTTACTAGTGTGAATGTGATTTACTTTTAAATAATACTGTAAAAGAAAGAAATAGAAAAGGAATGTTTTGCTGACAATTGTATTCTCTGCCTGAAGCTCATCTTGTCTATTTTGTTGAAGGAACAGCACCAGGCCTTTCTGTACCAGCTAATGCAGCAGCAGCACCACCCACCTGAGCTGCAGCAGCTCCAGCTCCCTGGGCCCACACAGATCCCCATCAACAACCTCCTTGCAGGCACTCAGGCGCCCCCACTTCACACGGCCACCACCAACCCCTTTCTCACCATCCACGGGGACAACACAAGTCAGAAAGTCACAGTAAGTATGTTTCGTGATATACTGTGGGAGGCAAGGATCATAGTGAGCATAGATGGGTGGGTGCTCTTTAACCAATGTTTCCTCCAGCAACTGGATATTGTAAATAGAAGGTCTAAGCCAATTGAATTTCCATATAAGGTTTGAAGGCATTTTCCTAAATGTTTTAGTTAGCAAGATATGAGACAACCCATTCAAAACAGATTATTTAAAATGAGATTTTAATTTGTTTATAGAATTTTTCTCCCTTCAATTTTATGTGTTTAATTATTTTGTTCCAACATGCTTTTTTAAATGATGTTACATATTTGATATGGTAAATATACAAAATTAGGACAGTATTCTGAACTTGGCACAGTGTTTTTAAGGAATCTAGTACAGAGAGATGACTGCAGTACTTGAGGGCATCCAAAGCCCCCAAGTTCAGCTTCAGCCCCACAGCCACAGCTGCTTATAACTCTAGCTCCAGGAGGGCCATGCCCTTTCCTGGCTCCTGTAGGCACCTGCACACAAACGCATAAACCTACACACAGTTGCACACATACACAAATTTAAATCTTCAAAAAATTAATTGTAATTACAATTTTAATAGAATATAAAACTTCAGTGTATTGATTTATGATTTGTAAGTCATAGCATCTGGCCCTGTGGCTGAAGAGAGGTGAGAGTGCACGGACAGCCTGCACACAGGAGCTTGGGTTAGGGCTGCTCCCTGTGTTAGCTCCCCGGCCCCAGGTGAGGACACATGCCTGGAAGAGGAAGACACTGCAGTAGAGAAGGGAAGCCAGGTCAGGAGCCAGAAGGAGGAAGAGGCAAGGAGGTTGGGAGGGCAAGGACTTAGGAATGTTAGCACTGGTATTGCCATGCTCCATTGCTTTGAGATTTCTCTTTTGTTTTAATGTTAACCTTCGAACATTGGTGTTGATTTAGTAATGAATACTGCTTCAAAATCTGGGTTAGCTGTTGAGAGTCCTTTGTATTTGTCCTCTTGCTGTGCCTGCTTCCTGAGTGTGAGTACTGTCACCATGGATCTTGTCCCCTTTCTCCTCAGTGATTCTGTGTTTATATGTGTGGACGTTTGATATTATCTCCCATTGCTGTTGCTAATGGATATGTTCCATATTTAAAATAGATTAATTATAAGCCAGTTCTTCCCAAGTTATGCAATATGAGATACTTTAAATGAAAGAATCACAATAAATAATTGGAGAATAACCATCCTCCTGGGGTGTTTACAGGCACATTCCTGTAAACTGCTTGGGTGTCTGCAGCAGGGGGATAATGAGTTAGAGTCGAGTCCTGAGTCATGTAGAGAGACCTCATCTGTCCATCTGTCTGGATCTCTCTCCCTTTCCCCCAACACCCTCTCAGAGACAGGGTCGCTACATAGTCCTAGATGTTCTAGAATTCACTTTGTAGATCAGGCTGGCCTCAAACTCATGGAGATCCACCTTCCTCGGCTTCTGAGTACTGGGACTTAAGGTATGCACCACCACACCTGGCTGAGACCCCATCTCAAACAAACAAGAGAGCACTAAGAGGAAAGTGGACTAGGAGGGAAGTCATGGGGTCCCTGCAGGTCCCAGGGCCACTGTTGATTGGTTTCAGTCATCTGATGATAGTGCGGCTCCACTCAGAAAACACACATTGGGTCAGAACAATGACTTTCTTAGTCCATAACACTGCAGTATTGGCCATACTTTGCTTCTCCTTTGGAAAAGTGTGTATGGAAGGGCAATTCTGCACCCCTTCCTTGGGGACTGTTCAAGGACAGGCACACCACCTTTATGCCTTCACATATGCCCAGTGTGGTTTTCTAAAAACTGTCTTAGAAAATTCCTGTACACTGTGCTACAAAGTAGCCAGCCTCAGTATAAACCACCCCTGCTCCTTGTATCAGTTAGAGGGTATTGTCTTGGCCAGAATTGATTGAACTAATGCTTCTAATTTGTTTTGTTTTGAACCACAGAGACTTAGTGATAAAGCTGGACCTGTAGCTCAGGAGAAAAGTTGACACTGAAAGCCTCTGCTGCTCCTGCTCCCCCGGGCGGCTCTGCATCTCTGCACAGCTGTGATGACGGAAGGCGGCAGGGGTGCACAGGAAAGGACATCACGTGCGCTCCTAGGAGGCTTTGCTTAGTTTTCCTGTCACTTTGTTGCACTGAAATGAAATTCCTATATCCCCATCCCCTGCCAGAGTGTTTGAACTTTGGAAGAAAAATGAATAACTTTTTTTTGTCAATGAGATAATTCATACGCAGAGTTTATCAACCCAGGAGAATATAATGTGCTTGATCCCCAGCTGGTCTTGTCACATTAGAGACACAGGTAGTGAACTAAAGACTTAACTCATTTGCAAACCACTTGGTTTTATTGTAAAAGTTGGAATATAAAATATGATCTCATTTGGGATAGAGTGTGGCTGCTCGTTAGGGCAGAGCGTGTGTCTTGAGAACTGTCCAACTTCTTCTCCTGCAGCTGTAGTCACTGAGTACCGTGATCATACAGGTCCTCACCTGGGGCTTTGCAAATGTTTTAAAATTTTTATTGTAATAAGATTTTTTCTGTTTGCTGATCAGATTAGGATGGAAACACCTGCTTCTGCTGACAGTCTTACAAAAAAATATTTTTTTTTTATTGTTAAAATCTATTCCATTTAAAGAGATCTTGAGTTAAGTGAGTTCTAAGGCTGCTGGGAAAACCAGATCAATTAGAAATGAATAATTTTTTTTTTTTCAGAAATAGACACCAATGTGGAAACTGTTGGTAGGGTCTGGCTGGCCTAGATCAAGTGCCTGTTCGGACTCCACATGAAAGGGCTCCAGACAGCAGAGTCGGCCACTGTGCCAGCAGCCGTCCCCGAGCCTCTGCCTTTTTTTGAGACTTCTCTATGCCACTGTTGGGCTCATGCAAACTCTCACCTGGGTATTTGTCCACTCATGACTCACAAGGAAGCCAGTGGATTGGGGAGAGTATATATAGTCAGCCTCTCAGGAGTGCCCATAGGAATGAATGGGCCACCACAGTTCCTGAGATCTGTCTCTCAGCATTTTGACTTTGGGTAGTCACACTCTTGATTGTGACAGTATGGCAGACGGGTAGGTTAAACAATTGGGGATATAATCACTGATCTGTTTCTGAAATGCATGACTTACTAGTGGAAAAGGCCCAGCTGCAGTTCGACCTCCACTGTGTGCTTAGCTGGAAGAACAAGCTAGCTCTGCAGTCTGTCTCCTGGTGACTGCACAGTTATTACCTCACTTCTGTAAATACGGTTTGTGAATCTGTTTTGTAATGTGAAAAATTCATAAGATAACATTGATATTTTGATTTGTAATATTTCTAATTGGTAGATTTAATTGAAAAGTAAAATTAATTTATTTTTATATGTTCAGGGGAATTTTAAAGTCAAACCTTTTGTAGATAATTTCAAAGAATCAGTGTGGTTTATTTTACTTATTTAACCCACTGGTTGTTATTCTGTAACAATTTGTATAAATGGTAAATTTTGAATGTGCTGTTATTTTCCTTAGATGTAAAATTCCACATGTATTAAAATGTACAAAGTTTTGTTAATAAAATTTAATGATGTTTATAGCCCTGTGCCCTGCTATTTTGGACAGATGACTGTCCTGAGCCCATGGACCCTCGTGTGCAGTGCGCTGTGTTGTTTGTTCAGAACCATCTTAGAGTTGTCTGACTTCTTAGGGGTGGGCTGTGCAGAACAGCATGGAGCAAATTAGCAGTGGCCGGAGATGGCAGGTGATTGTTGAGGAGAGCGGATGGGGTGTGTCCATAGTAAGAGGACCGAGGCTTTGCTCCAAAGGAGACGGTTAATTATACTACATTAGCCGGGCGGCAGTGGCGCACACCTTTAATCCCAGCACTCGGGAGGCAGAGGCAGGCGGATCTCTGGGAGTTCGAGGTCAGCATGGTCTATAAGAGCTAGTTCCAGGATAGGCTCCAAAGCTACAGAGAAACCCTGTCTCGAAAAAATACATATACTACATTAAAAAAAAACAAAAAACAAAAAAAACCCCATACATTGGGGCTGGAGAGATGGCTCAGTGGTTAAGAGCATTGTCCTGAGTTCAATTCCCGGCAACCACATGGTGGCTCACAACCATCTGTAATAAGGTCTGGTGCCCTCTTCTGGCCTGCAGACATACACACAGACAGAATATTGTATACATAATAAATAAATATTTAAAAAAACATACACACTTGATTGAAGACTAAGTTCACTTGTTCACAGTAAAATAGGGTATTCTATTTCAGAGAATACAGATGTGTTTAATGGCCCCTGGGTGAAGGATGCATTGGGATGTAGAGGTGTGTTGTCATTTCTTCTTGGTAATCAAGAGTTGAGTGATCAGAAAAATCCAATCCTAGATACCTATTTTATTTTAATTGAGACAAGGGGCTCATGTATCCTCCTCAGCTCAACTCAGTGTAGCTAAGGACGGCCTTGAACTTGTCTTGTCTTTTGCCTTTGCTTCCTGGGTGGTGGGGTTACAGGTATGTGCTGTCTCTCCAGGTTTATCTAGTGCTAGGATAGAACCAAGGGTTCATGCAAGTACTTCTGGGGGAGCTACATCTTCATCCTTGAGCTCCCAACTTTACCATGGACTGACTGTTAGGTTTGTGGAAAGAGACAAATAAAAAATTGACTTTAGAAAGTCTTTTTTGTTGGGCAGATGTGGTGGTTCACACCTGAAAACCCAATGTCATCTGCTTTTGCAGAGGGCTCAGGTTCGGTTCCCAGCATCCACGTGGTGATTCAACTATTTGTCACTCTACTTTTAGGGTGGCTGATGCTGTCTTTTGGCCTCTGGCCACAGTGCACACAAATGGTACATATATGCACACGGAGGCAAACATTCACCCAAACTGTGAGAATTTTTTTTTTTTTTTTTGTTTTTTCGAGACAGGTTTCTCTGTGGTTTTGGAGCCTGTCCTGGAACTAGCTCTTGTAGACCAGGCTGGTCTCGAACTCACAGAGATCCACCTGCCTCTGCCTCCCGAGTGCTGGGATTAAAGGTGTGCGCCACCACCGCCCGGCTGAGAAAAATATTTTTTAAGCAGGAAGTCCATGTCTGGGCTCCATTTGACAGGGGTCTATAGACTTGTTCACCCAGCTGCTAAACTGTCCCCCAACCACAGGAAGCAAGGGGGCTCCTCATAGCTCTGGGCAGTTTATAGGAGCAAGAGGGCCTGACTTCAAGGAGGCTCTTAGGATGAAATGTCCCTTTGCTGCGCTGAGTGAGCCATATGCTTCAAGTCCACAGAGGCAGGTACAGCTGGGCTGGTGCCGTGTACCTGTAACCCCAGCACAGGGAGGAGAGACAGGGACTTCAGGAGCTCAAGGTCAGCAGAATTCAAGTCTCATCTGGGCTACTTGAGATCCAGTCTCAAGAACCAACAGAAAGAAAATGAACCGGCCACCCTGGAACCATCTTTCTCCTAAATTAAACCAATCCTTTAAAGTGAGATGGCAGCGTTTGTGCAGCACTGGTACCCTGGGCCTTGGAGATGTGGGCAATTGCTTCACTCCTGACCTGTGCCCCCGACCAGGAAGCTCTGTTAAGCCTGAGGTCGATGTCATGTTCCAGGCTACATTTACTCTTCTCTCAGTGTTTACAGTGTTATGTCCAAATTTGCATAGTCCCGCAAAAGCCAACAAGGAGACCGAGTCCCGTATGTAAAAGCAAAGAGCCTTTATTTTATGCAAGTTTGCAAACTCGGTCTCTCCGCATCTCCAATGTATTAGAATAAACAGAGAGCCCCGAGCTCAGTTAGAGTAGGGTTTTATAGTAGTAAAGGTGGGGCTGAGGGGTTTCCTCTTCTGACCTCCAAGGGCAACAGGCATACATGGGGTGCACAGATATACATGAAAGCAAAATACACAAAAATCTTTAAAACAAGAAATTATCTTAAAGGTTTTAAATTACATTTATTTGTGTGCATGTGTATATGTGGGCTGGTTGTGTGTTGTTGGTCAGAGCACAAAGGTGGACAACTTTAGAGATTGGCTCACACTTCCCATCATGTGGTTCCTGGAGAGGCATTATCCACTTAGCCAGCTCCCAGGTCCTGAAGTCTGTCTGTCTCTCTCTCTCTCTTTTTTTTTTTCTTTCTTTCAAATTCTGCCTGATGCACCTGTTTTTTTCTCCTTGGCTGGCTAACAGGATCCCTAAAGCTTTTGGCCACACAGTCCCCTGTTATAAGCGGGTCAGTGCTTAGCCCTTGCAGACACAGGAGGATTTGGATGTAGTCAATGCCTGTTTGCAGTCTCCCATTTGGTGTATGCGAGTCCACTGTGGGGGTTCTCCTTGGGACTAATGAGCTGGGCCATGGAGGACGGGCCACTCTGGCCTCATGGTGTGCTGTGAGAGCTTCCCCCAGTCTGCAGTGGGCAGCTCTGACATTGCTGTGGCGCACACGCCCTTGGCCTTGGGTTTTACTGTGGGACTCTGGGGGAAGCTTTGTCCTGTCAAAGCTGCCCAGCTTGCCTTGTGAAGAGACACAAGTCACGTCCTGACCAGGCATGATCTTACAGCTCATGTGTGCAGCAGCTTATTTCATTCTCAAGTAGGTGGTGTAAAATGTAATCAAAACCCAGGACCATGGAAAAGTCAGGCCAGGCTCGGGCCGCCTGAAGAAAGCGGTGCTCCCCCGGGTGCCATGCTGTCCTAGAAGAGCCTGCAGTGGCCTTGCAGAGTGGCAGCCTTGCAGGGAGAAGGAGCAGAGTGTGTCCAGAAGGCAGAGCCAGAGCAGGAGATAGCTGGGCCTGGCCCTAGCACAACTGTGCTTCCATCACCAGTCTGGGGTCAAGCTGAACTCTCCAGGCCCTCAGCTCTGTCCCCACACTCCCAAAAGCCAGAATGATGGTCCACAGCACCAGGGGCCACAGGTATGGGGTGCAGCCCTGTCCCCAACAGAACTTTTGTTTTTAGAGAAGGCAGTGCACCCCAGGCTTCAGCTCTTCAGCACCACCAGAAGGTGCCCTGGCTGTATGAGGTGGGTGGCGGAGCAGGTGGGGCTGTTGGAATGGCCAGGTTCCGGTCAGAAGTGGGCAGGATTTATGATGCCTGCACCCCGCTGCTGCACTCATCTAGAGACCAGGATGGTGACAGGACAGTAACTCACTGGGAGATAGTTCCCTGTCTGTCTGACGTCTGTCTATGGTGAAGTGCCAGCCGTGGAGTCCCAGGCCTCCTGCATGCTAAACAAATGCTCAAGTGTTATGTCACTGAGCCACATTCCCAGCCCAAGTCTCACTTTTAACACAATGAGACCATAGGGAAAAGTCAAATTTCCAAGAGTAATTTTGTAAGCCAAGCTCTTAAAATCAAAAGAGGTGGGATAGGTTGAAGACGTGCTGTGGCCTTAACTGCAGTAAAAGCTACGTTGTGAAACAGATTAGAAATAGAATTTGGTTTAAATAATGAGCTATGTCATCTTAAACACAATACTTCTGAGCAGTGACAGAAAACAGGACAAGTTTTGGTTATATTCCAGATAGCACTCTCCTGTGAGATGGACAGCTAGCAGAGATTTTTCTCCCCCTTTCTAGGCTGTCTCCCCACATGATTAACTGTCTTTTGCTGTGTAGGCTTTGGCTTATCATGGGCCCATTTGAGATTATTTCCTGAGTGACCCTTGCCTACAACTTTATCTTGAGTGATATATTGATGATGTTAGCACCTTCGTGATTTACCATCTAGGGGCCAAGCCTTCAACAATGAACCTTTTGAGGGGACAACTCATTTTAAGAACTCTTAAGAATATCAGACAATGTAGATTCAAGTATTTCCCACATTGGAGGCAATTCCGTGGAATGCTGGAGTAGAAGGGAGATGAAATGACCACCAAGTTCACCCACCGTTAAAGCCACGACATTTGAAACATTATAATTCCACAATCTGGCAAGAATAGGTGATTTAGGCTAGAATCTTGGAAGCATTTGGATTACTTAGTGAATTACATAAATGTCTGAAGGATACATGATGTGACATTCCCCTCTGAATGCTATTAGTATGTCTTATTACCATTGGTTAATGAAGAATCTGCTTTGGCCTATGGCAGGGGAGAATATAGCTAGGTATAAAAATGAAACTGAATACAGGGTGGCCAGGAAATGAAAGTGCAGTCTCTGTTTACATATGATGCTCAATGTTCAGCAACATACATCCACGTAAAGTCTAAGAAAGCTTAAAAAAAAGGGCCTCTGGACGCACAAAAAAAAAAAAAAAAAACGCTAATTGGAGCTTCTTAGTAGCCACATTTTTCAGATAGGCTGTTTGCTGGTCACAAGCAGAGGTGTGGCTTCTTTAAGACACATCTTCCTGGTTCATAAGGGCAGCACGAAAGGCTCTGGCTCTTTCGGGAGATCCTGCTACAGAGTACTTAAGTAGTGTGTGTGAGCTGCGTGTTACAATTTGTTAATATTTATTGAGCTCTACATTTTTCTCTCCTCCCCTCCCCATCAACCCTCCTCTAAGGTTCCCATGCCCCCAATTTACTCAGGAGATCTTGTCTTTTTCTACTCCCTATGTAGATTAGATCTATGTAAGTCTCTCTTAGTGTCTGCACTGTTGTCTAAGTTCTCTGGGATTGTGGTTTGTAGGCTGGTTTTCTTTGCTTTATGTTTAAAAACCACCTATGAGTGAGTACATGTGATAATTGTCTTTCTGTGTCTGGGTTACCTCACTCAAAATAATGTTTTCTAGCTCCATCATTTTCCTGCAAAATTCAAGATGCCGTTATTTTTTCTGCTGTGTAGAACTCCATTGTGTAAATGTACCACATTTTCCTTATCCTTTCTTCAGTTGAGGGGCATTTAGGTTGTTTTCAGGTTCTGGCTATGACAAACAAAGCTGCTATGAACATAGTTGAGCACATGTCCTTGTGGTATGATTGAGCATCCTTTGGATATATACCCAAAAGTGGTATTGCTGGTCTGGAGGAAGGTTGTTTCCTAATTTTTTGAGTAATCACCACACTGCCATCCAAAGGAGTTGAAGCAGCTTGCATTCCCATCAGCAATGCAGAAGTGTTCCCTTTCCCCCACAACCTCTCCAGCATAAGTTGTCATCAGTGTTTTTGATCTTGGCCATTCTTACAGGTGTAAGATGGAATCTCAGAGTTGTTTTGATTTGTATTTCTCTGATGACTGAGAGTGTTGAACATTTCCTTAAGTGTTTTTCAGCCATTTTAGATTCCTCTGTTGAGAGTTCTCTGTTTAGGTCTGTACTCCTTTTTTTTTTTATTATTGGATTATGTGTTCTTTAAGTGTCCAATTTCTTGAGTTCTTTGTATATTTTGGAGATCAGACCTCTGTCTGATGTGGGGTGAGTGAAGATCTTTTCCCATTCTGTAGGCTGTTGTTTTGTCTTGTTGACTGTGTCCTTTGCTTTACAGAAGCTTTTCAGTTTCAGGAGGTCCCACTTATTGTTTCCCTCGGTGTCTGTGCTGCTGGAGTTATATTTAGGACATGGTTCCCTGTGCCAATGCGATCAAGTGTACTTCCCACTTTCTCTTCTATGAGGTTCAGTGTGGCTGGCTTTATGTTGAGGTCTTGATCCATTTGGACTTGAGTTTTGTGCATGGTGATAGATGTGGATCTATTTTCATTCTTCTACATGTTGATATCCAGTTATGCCAGCACCACTTGTTAAATATGCTTTCTTTTTTCCATTGGATATTTTTTGCTTCCTTGTCAAAAATCAGGTGTTCAAAGATGTGTAGATTGGTATCTGAGTCTTTTATTTGGTTCCATTGGTCCTGCTGTCTGTTCTTTTGCCAATACCAGGCTGTTTTCAGTACTGTAACTCTGTAGTAGAGTTTGAAGTCAGGGATTGTGATACCTCCAGAAGTTCTCTTATTCTACAGGATTGTTTTGGCTATCCTGGGTTTTTTGCTTTTCCATATGAATCTAAGTACTGTTCTTTCAAGATCTTTGAAGAATTTTGCTGGGATTTGATAGACATTGTGTTGAATCTGTAGATTGCTTTTGGTAAGATTGCCATTTTTACTATGTTAATTCTGCCTACCCAAGAGTGTGGGAGATCTTTCCACTTTCTGGTGTCTTCTTCAATTTCTTTCTTCAAAGAATTAAAGTTCTTGTCATACAGGTCTTCCACTTATTTGTTTATAGTTACTCTGAGATATTTTATGCTATTTGTGTGGCTATTGTGAAGGGTGATGTTTCTCTGATTTCTTCCCCAGCCCTTTTATCATCTGTGTACAGGAGGGCTACTGATTTTTTTGAGTTAATCTTTTATCCTTCTACATTGCTGAAAGTGTTTATAAATTGTAGAAGTTCCTTGGTAGAATTTTTGGGATCGCTTATGTAAACTAGCATATCATCAGCAGAGTTTGACTTCTTTTCCAATTTGTATCGCCTTGATCTCCTTTTGGTGACTTATTGCTCTAGCTAGGACCTCAAGAACTATGTTGAATAGATATGGAGAGAGTGGACAACCTTGTCTTGTTCCTGATTTCAGTGGAATCGCTGGGAGTTTCTCTCCATTTAGTTTGATGTTGGCTTGCTGTATATTGCCTTTGTTATGTTTAGGTATGTTCCTTGTATCCCTGCTCTCTCCATGACATTCATCATGAAGGGATGTCATATTTTGTCAAACACTTTTTTGGCATCTAATGAGATGATCATGTGGTTTTTATTTTTTAGCTTGTTTATATGGTGAATTATATTGGCAGATTTTCATATGTTGAACCATCCCTGCATCTCTGGGATGAAGCCGACTTGGTTATGGTGGATGATGGTTTTGATGTGTTCTTGGATTCGATTTGCCAGTATTTTATTTAGTATTTTTGCATCAGTATTCACGAGTGAGATTGGTCCATTTTCTCTTTCTTAGTAATGTCTTTCTGTGGCTTGGGTATCAGGGTAATTGTAGCCTCATAAAAAGAGTTTGTCAATGTTCCTTCTGTTTCTATTGTGAGGAATAATTTGAGGAGTATTGGTACTAGTTCTTTGAAAGTCTTGCAGAATTCTGAGCTGAAACCATCTGGTCCTGGGCTTTTTTTGGTTGGGAGACTTTTGATGACTGTTTCTATTTCTTCAACAGTTATAGGTCTGTTTAATTTGCTTATCCAGTCTTGATTTAATTTTGGTAAGTGATATTTATCCAGAAAGCTGTCCATTTCCTTTAAGTTTTCCAATTTTGTGGAGTACAGGTTTTCAAAATATGACCTGATGGTTCTATTTCCTCCTTGTCTGTTGTTATGTCCCCCTTTTCATTTGTGATTTTGTTAATTTGGATATTCTCTCTCTGCCTTTTGGTTAGTTTGGATAAAGGTTTGTCTATTTTGTTAATTTTCTCGAAGAACCAGCTCTTTGTCTCATTGATTCTTTGTATTGTTTTTTTTCTACTTTGTTGATTTCAGCTCTCACTTTATTTCCTGCTTTCTAGTTCTCTTAGGTGAGTTTGCTCCTTTTTGTTCTAAAGTTTTCAAACGTTCTGTTAATTCACTAGTGTGGTATTTTTCCAGCTTCTTTATGTAGGCGTTTAGTGCTATGAACTTTTCTCTTAACACTGCTTTCATTGTGTCCCATAAATTTGGGTATGTTGTATGGTCATTGTCATTGAATTTTAAGAAGTCTTTAATTTCTCTCTTTATTTCTTCCTTGACCCATTGATGATTCAGGTGAGCATTGTTTAATTTCCATGTGTTTGTGAGTTTTCTGGAATTCATATTGCTGTTGACTTCTAGTTTTAAACCATGGTGATCTGATAAGGTACATTGGGTTATTCCAATTTATTTTTGTATTTGCTGAGGTTTGTTTTGTTACCTAGTATGTGGTCAATTTTTGAGAAGGTTCCATGAGGTGCTGAGAAGGTATATTCTTTTCTGTTTGGGTGGAATATTCTGTAGATGTCTGTTAAGTCCATTTGAGTCATAACATGTGTTAGTTCTCTTATTTCTTTGTTCATTTTTTGTCTGATTGACCTGTCCAGTGGTGAGAGGGGAGTGTTGAAGTCTCCCACTATTATTTTTTGGGGTTTAATGTATGATTTAAGCTTTAGAAGTGTTTCTTTGACATATGAGGGCGCCCTTGTATTTGGGGCATAGATGTTCAGTATTGAAATTTCCTCTTGATGGATTTTTTCTGTGACTAATATGAAATATCCTTCTTTGTTTCTTTTGACTGATTTTAGCTTGAAGTCTATATTGTTAGATATTAGGATAGCTACACCCACTTGTTTCTTAGGTCCATTTGATTGGTATATTTTTTCCCATCCCTTTACTCTGAGACAATGTCTGTCTTTGAGGTTGAGATGTATTTCTTATATGCAGAAGAAGGATGGATACTGTTTTAGTATCCAATCTCTTAGCCTGTTCCTTTTTATAGTTGAGTCCATTTACATTAAGGGATATTAGTGACCAGTGATTGCTATCTCCTGTTAATTTAGTTTTCATTGTTGTTGATTTTAATTTGTGTATTTTTTTCTTCTTTGGGATTTGCTGTTACAAGATCATCAATTGTCTGTGTTTTTGTTGATGTAGCCATCTTCCTTGGTTTTGAGTTTTCCTTCTAGTATTTTGTGTAGGTCTGGGCTTGTGGCTAGGTATTGGTGAAATCTAGATTTGTCATGGAATATCTTGTTTTGTCCTTTTATGGTGATTGACAGTTTGGCTGGGTATAGTAGTCTGGCCTGGCATCCATGGTCTCATAATGTCTGCATAATGCTTGACCATGATCTTCTGGCTTTCATCGTCTCCAATGAGAAGTTAGGTGTAATTCTGATAGGTCTACCTTTATATGTTACTTGGTCTTTTTCCTTTGCAGCTCTTAATATTTTTTCTTTACTGTGTATATTTAGCATTTTGATTATTATGTTGTGAGAGGACTTTTGGGGGGGGGGTCCAGTCTATTTGATGTTCTGTAAGCTTCTTGTATCTTCATAGGCATATCTTTATTTAGGTAGGGAAAGTTTTCTTCTATGATTTTGTTAAATTTTTTGTGCTTTTAACTTCTCCTTCTATACCTATTATTCTACAATTTGGCCTCTTAATGGTGTCCCATATTTCCTGGATATTTTGGGTCAAGCTTTTGTTAGATTTAATGTTTTCTTTAACTGATGAGTTTATTTCCTCTATTGTATCTTCAGCGCTTGAGATCCTCTCTTCTGTCTCTTTTATTCTGCTGTTCATGCTTACGTTTGTGGTTCCTGATTGTTTTCTCATGATTTCTGTTTCTACAATTCCTTGGCTTGTGTTTTCTTTATTGTTTCTATTTCAGTTTTTAAGTCCTGAATACTTTCTTTTATATGTTTGATTTCTTTTTCTTGGTTTTCTTTAAGTTATTTGCTGATATCTTCCAATTTTTGTTTGTCTTTTCCTTAATTTCTTTAAGGGAATTTCTCATTTTATCTTTATGAATTTCAAATATTCTCTTGAAGTTATTTTTCAGCTCATTTTCTTCTGGTTCATCCATATTTGGTTGTTCACGTCTTGCTGTTGTAGGGTCTTTAGGTTTTACTGGTGTTGTGTTGCTCTTTGTGGTGTACCGTGTGATCTTACCTTTTCTTTTCATCTTTTCCTCTATTAGGTGTGGTTGGGGCTGTCTGAGATTCTGTTGAATAATCTTCTAGGTGCCAGTGACTCCAAAGCTCAGATGTTTGTTTCTCATGGTACAGTTAGTGTCACAGTTGTACTTACCCTGTTGGATACTCCGTGTTCCTGGAGAGAGCTCAGTGCTCCTGTGCCTTGCTCTGCTCATTTGCAGTTTGCTGTCTCAGGCCTACTTTGGCCTGTTTCTGTAAATCCTGGTCTGGATCCCCTCCTGCTTGGAGTTGAATGTGTTCTGGCAGAGATTGCTGATTCTGGATCTGGTTGCTGGCTCAATCCTGATCTGCCAGTGTCCCATAAATTGGCTCCCGGGACTAGATTTGCTACTGGCTTCTGCTCCCACTAGAGCTTGTTTGTCCTAGGTAGCTGATTCTGTCCCACTTCAGTTCTGGTGGAGATCGCTGACTCTCAGTTCTTAGGTAGCTGGCTCAATCCTGGTCAGCCAGTGTCCCGGGACTGGGTTCACTTCTGGGACTGGATTTGCTCCTGGCTTCTGCTCCTGGTAGAGCTTCGTACTTCAAATTTTTAATGGTGACATAGATCCACTTTATCCCTTGGAGCTGAGGTGGTGAGTATGGCTGGCAGAGGCAGCAAACATACCTCTGCCATGTTGGATGGGGCAGAGCCAACAGGCACAGCCACAGTATTAGTCCTAGCCATGCCTACTTAGCATTAAAAAAAAAAAAACCTAAATTTTCCTCGTCAGAAAATGATTGCAGATACACAGTAAGACAGTTTTAGATAAGAAAAAGACCTCTGAATCGGTCACAGTGTTGGATAAATGTACATGGGTTTAGGAGAGAGGGAAGAAGGAGTACAGTCATAGATTAAAGGAGTAAAGATAAAAAGTAATAGAGTAAAAAAGATAAACCATATGAAGATGGACTATACACAAATGTTAATGACTTAACTGCTGAAAAATATTTGATTCTGGAGGATGCTAAGCTAAACCCACATGCATATTTTAAAGGTATTTTGACTTCAAAATTTGAGTCCAAGGGTATGTCACTTTGGAAGAGAGGTTCTGCTTTTGTTTCCACAGAAGATGAGACCTGTGGATTCCTTCTAATCTATTGTGGTTTGATGGAACAAGGTCCTCCAGAAGGGTTTCCATTAACCCTAAAATACTTCACCTAATAAACAGCAGGAAGAAGTTTGGAGAAAACAATGTCCAAATTTCCAAAATGATTGTTTAAATGTTTGTTTTCATTTATAAGGGGTTGATTATAAATGGTTAATGGCCATAGGCAATCTCTTTCTAAAAAAAGGGAGTGGGTCTATGTCATAGAAATCAATACATTACATTGGAATGGATTTTGGTCTATTGATAAAAATTTAAGGTCAATTTTGTTATATGTATATTTCTACTTTTTTTAAGGTATTATGTTTATATAGATCATTAAATATAATGTATAATTAAAATTACAAATTCATAGTCATTTATAGTCAAACTTATAGTGTTAGGTTTTCTAGATATACAGAAATATATTTCATTTAGATAGACAATCTTTAACACTTCAAAGACCTACAGAATGTGGAATTTAAAATGTTTTAAGATTTAGACTTTTCTCAACAGTGAGACTTGTCTGTTTCTGGCTGTACCAGTTACTTCAGAGAAGCTGATTGGCATTGAAGAAACTCATTATGAAATTTGCCTTCAATGTGACAAGACTAGCCATTTGGGCAAGATACTTCTCTTGCTTGGACTTCTTGATGGTATGCTGTATAAACTGGACATGCAGGATCCACAGAAAAATGACTTCCGAACTTGTCAAAAGAACAGTGAGAGTGACCTTCATGGTTCCTGCTTCATGAAAGTCTGCCAGACATTCTGCAGGACACAGAAGGAAGTGACTGACAAACTTCCAATATAGGTGAAACAGTCTTTCAAATTTCCTGCTTCATGGAAAAGTCTGCCAGATACTATGGGCCTGTAGGCTGTAGATGGATGCCCCGATGTTACAGAACTTTGGGTGACTGTCCAGGCAGTGAGATGTCTCTGTCAATTCCAGAGTGTTGGAAATTGCTTACAATACACTTCCTGATTATTTAGGTAATATTATATTCTTCTGGGGTCTTTGATGGAGTCGAAGACAGATAGTTATATAGTTTTCTTTTCTTTTTTTTTCGAGACAGGGTTTCGCTGTAGTTTTTGGTGCCTGTCCTGGAACTAGCTCTTGTAGACCAGGCTGGCCTCGAACTCACAGAGATCCGCCTGCCTCTGCCTCCCGAGTGCTGGGATTAAAGGCATGCGCCACCACCGCCCGGCTATAGTTTTCTTTATGATAAAAGATAAATTAGATATGAAACTTTAGACTCACAAAGAAAAAATAGATGATATAAGTTAAAACCTTCCTTTTTATTTAGAAAAAAAGGGGGGAGGATAAGATATGGGATTCCCAGGGCTGGAGAGATGGCTCAGAGGTTAAGATCACCACTGACTGCTCTTCCAGAGGCCCTGAGTTCAATTCCCAACAACCACATGGTGGCTCACAGCCATCTATAATGACACCAGGCACCCCCTTCTGGCTTGCAGTCACACGTGGAAGGAATGCTGTACACATAATATAATAAATATATAAATATTTAAAAGATATGGAATTCCCCTCTGCTGTGGGAACTCCTTTAGCCCATAACCTTTAAGATACCAGTCCACTTTGGTCGAGGTCTCATGTACTATAAATGCAGACAAAAAGCATGCATGTGGGGCGGGGGGAGGGTTTCTGGGCTACTGGATTTGGTTCCAGTTTCCAGTGCATGTAGAGGACTGAGAACTGCTACTCTTTCTGTGAGTTTATCCCCAGATAAATAAACCTTTTCTATACTCCATTTTGGGCTATTGTGGAACTCTTTTGTATGCCAATACCCCTCTGTATGTTATGAATATGTTTTATTACTATTGGTTAATAAAGAAGCTGCTTTAGCTTTTAAAGGGCAGAATAGAGCTAGGTGGGAAAACTAAACTGAGAGCATGGAGAAAGAAGGTAGAGTCAGGCAGATGCCCAAGAAGCAAGATGTGGAGTAACAAACCAGAGGTCTTGTGGTAAAATATAAAATAATAGAAATGGGTTAATTTAAGATGTAAGAGCAGGCTGGAGAGATGGCTCAGTGGTTAAGAGCACTGCCTGCTCGTCTAAAGGCCCTGAGTTCAATTCCCAGCAACCACATGGTAGCTCACAACCATCTGTAATGAGATCTGGTGCCCTCTTCTGGCCTGCAGGCATGCATGTAAGCAGAATACTTTATACACAATAAATAAATAAATAAATAAATAAATAAATAAATAAATAAATAAATAAATAAATCTTTAAAAAAAGGATGTAAGAGCTAGCTAGCTAGGGCTGTGGTGTGGTGTGGTGCAACATACCTTTAATCCCAACGGAGGCAGAGGCAGGTGGATCTCTGTGAGTTCAAGGCCAGCCTGGTCTACAGAATGAGTTCCAGAAGAAGTTTCAAAGCTACACAGAGAAGAAACCCTGTCTTGAAAAACAAAGAAACAAACAAAGAGCTAGCTAGGAATACTACGCCTGAGCCACTGGCCAAATAGTGTTGTAATTAATACAGTTTTTGTGTGATTATTTGGGTCTGGATGGCCGGGAAATGAAAGCACAGTCTCTATTTACAGATATAAATGAATTGAGTTTTGTTAAGTTTTTGGCCTGTGCTGCTGAATAGAGAAGAGAAAGTCAAGGAAAGGAGTCTAGAGTCTGTCTTAGTTACTGTTCTATGATAAGACATTATGACCAAGGCAACTTAGAGAAGAAAGAATTTATTGGGAGTTTACAGCTTCCGAGGGCTGGAGCCCAAGACCATCACAAGGGGGAGCACGGCAACAGGCAGACAGGCATGGTGCTGGAGCTTACACCTCGACCCACAAGTAAGAGGTAGAGAGAAAGACATTGGAAGTAGCCTGGGCTTTTGAAAATTCTAAGGCTGCTCCAAGGTTATTCTTCCTTTCTGTGTCCTTTCCAAACAGCTCCACCAATGGGGGAATCAAGCATTCAAATATATCAGCTTACGAGGACACTCTTATTTCAACCACATTGACACCTCACCCAGGTACACAGGCCAGGTTGAAGATGTCCATCCCAGTTCTGGTCCATCAGGAGTGTGACTGTAAACGCTGGCTCCAGCCCTCAGTGCTCCTTGCTGATGTGTGGTTCACCCCCTGTAGACTGTCTGTAGCCTATTTCCACCTCACTGTAGGGAGGTTCTGATACGATTTCTTTCCTGCAGTCTAGAAGTCTCTCTGCTAGCCAGGTTTCAGTGTACATAGGCCCATGACACCTTCCCTGAGTTTTTCAAGGAAGGCTAGATGGTGTGGGGCTACAAACCAGTGACTTAGCTGTTTTTTTTAGAAAATGGTACTCTTTAATATTCTGCCCTTTCGTGAGCATGTCCCTTGCTGCTGAGGTTAAGGGCCAGACATTTCCCCACCACCTTCTGCCCCCCTGCTGCTGCCGTCTGCAACACTGTCTCTCTTTTTCTTTCTCCTTTTCTTTCCTCCTTCCTTCCTATCTCTCCTTCTTTCTTCTCTTCTCTCTCCCCCTCCCCGCCCCTTGCCAACTATGACCTTGAACTCTTAATCCATATGCCCCCATCTCCCAAGTTCTGGGATTACAGACCTGTGCTCTTCGTTGTGGCATTAAAGACAGGATTTCTTTGACATGGTGGGCTTCACTGCACTGAGTAGCCCACGTGGTAACCAACAGGCTGCTCAATGGGGACACTCTTACCCTCCTACTTTGACTTGTTCATTTCAGGACCACTTCAGGTACTAGATCTTGACCACTAGGTAGTACACCATCTCAGGCAGGGCAGGAGGATGTAGGTTGCCTGCTCCCCTGGGCCAGTCCCTACAGAGTGTCCGTCCCCGGGGGAGCAGGCCAAGGCTCAAAACCAGCTCTTCTGTGCATGGTATTTCAGAACATTGCTAGCACGCCCCTTCCTCCATCCTACATGAAGCTATTTTCCTTTCCAGAGTCTGTGGAAACCCTCCCTAGTGTTTTTTTTCATGGAACAACCCCACAGCTATCTGTGAACTAGGTCCAGGTGACCAGGTTATAGCTGACAGTAGGGTTAGCCTTAGCTGTAGAAAACACTCATGGCTTTTTGTTATTTCTGAAAAAAAACAAAACAAAACAAACAAACAGGTCCTCACAGAAACAGTCCAGGCCAGTGCTGGGACCCCTCAATTTCACAGCCCACAAAGAACTTCCAGGACCTCCAGTCTTTGGAAGCTGCCTGGGAGGGCTGCGAAGGATTCGTGAAACCTGAGTGGACTCCGGCAGATTTGGTCTATGGGGTTACCATTGAAGCTGACCCCATTTCTAATAGCACCTGCCTCATGGATGCCAACTCAGAGTGAGCTTATGATGGGAAGTCAGAGCAGAAATACAGGAGGGAGAACATGAGCAAAGAAGTCGGGACCATGAGGGGTGCACCCACCCACTGAGACAGTGGAGCTGATCTATTGGGAGCTCATCAAGGCCAGCTGGACTGTGATGGAAAAAGCATGGGATAAAACTGGTCTCTCTGAACATGGCGAACAATGAGGACTGATGAGAAGCTAAGGACAATGGCACGGGGTTTTGATCCTACGTAATGTGCTGGCTTTGTGGGAGCCTAGCCAGTTTGGATGTT
>NC_022018.1:5722652-5724021 GCF_000317375.1 Microtus ochrogaster
TAAGAAATAAGAGAAAAAAAAAAAGAAATACATATTTGGAAGTTGGCCAGTTTTAGGACCATTAATCAGGGCTAGGGGTTTTACAACTTAAGGATGAAGTAATTGAAATGTGTTCTAACTAGAAACTAGCCCGATCAGGTGATATTGCTGTAGAACACGAGACAGCACAGCAGCTTCCAAAGCCACTCTGATGAGTGGAGATGCAGCCAGGCAAAGGAGCCTGACCCAGGTGGCGTCCCTCCCAGGACGGACCTCAGCAAGGCGCAGAACTTATCAGGGCACACCCAGCCCAGGTGTCTTTGGTTCTCGGAGTTTCTGAAAGAGGCAGCTCCGAAGCGTTGGCTCAGGACATAACACTGTCACCTCTGTCCTGGTGCTCGGCAACAGAATGAACTCTGAGATCTCGTGTGCCTGTCATATGCTGGGCGGTCAGATGGCACACGGCTCTCGATGGGTGTAGGATGTAAGTGGGAACCCCCCCCCCCCCCCCGGCACCCTCTGGCCCTCACTCCTTTCCTCACTGGTCTAGATTTGGATTCAGACATGAGTCTTTTGACTCAAAATCTATCCTTATTTCGACTGAGGAAGCAGTGTTAGAAACCTAAGAGGTTTCTAGTGTGCTGGGAAGGTCTGATGTGGTCTCATCGGATACTAGCACCCATATTTTGTAAACAGGAAACAGTCCCCGATGCTAAAGCAACTTGTCCCGGTCATAGTTAGCTGAAGCCAGCTGGGTCCTGGCCCCTCTGAGGTCCAGCCCCAGGCCCTCCTGCACACTGGCCTTAAAATGAATACAGCGCATGGGCTAGAAATGCTGGGGGCACCAGGAAGACTGGCGTCTACAGACTGTGTTGATCCAAGAGGCCACCCACCCACAGATTAAGGACCACCAGACAGGGATGTCAGCAGGAGGAAGCCTATCCTGGCCTGGCAGCTTCACCAAAACTGGTAAAACTGAGAGAGAGTCTGGGTGGCCACGCAAAGATGGTAGGTAGGTACATGGCTCTCAAGAAGCTAGGTGCCGAGTCGAAGCCTTCTGCCATTCCCAGCTAACACAAGTACTATGCACAATTCTGTTTTCCAGCTGCGTTAGAACTAAAAGTGCCACAGCTCAGGAGATGTCTCTCACCTACTGCCATATGGTCACACAGGGAACAGACCCCAGTGTATGATGGTGTGGAGAGATCACAGGGAACAGACCCCAGTGTCTGATGGTGTGGAGAGATCACAGGGAACAGACCCCAGTGTCTGATGGTGTGGAGAGATCACAGGGAACAGACCCCAGCGTGTGTCTGATGGTGTGGAGGGGTCTCACAGGGACAGACCCCAGCGTGTGTCTGATGGTGTGGAGGGGTCTCACAGGGACAGA
>NC_022018.1:5724346-5734358 GCF_000317375.1 Microtus ochrogaster
CAGGGACAGACCCCAGCGTGTGTCTGATGGTGTGGAGGGGTCTCACAGGGACAGACCCCAGCGTGTGTCTGATGGTGTGGAGGGGTCTCACAGGGTGTCAGGCAAAGCATAGCAGCAGCCTAGCAACTACTCTCAGAAGGGCCTGGCTGTTGTCAGGTGTGAGATTGATGCACTCATTGTTTGAAAACACAAGAACGTCTTATAATCTAGAGGCAATGTCTAGAAATTCCACATCCATGAAGGATGATGCAGGGCTGGATCAAGGATGGGTTAGAAAGTTCCTCTCATGGGGACACTAGGCAGGTCTCTGTCATCTAACAAGGGTAAAAAGATTCAACACGGTAGTGGTCACAACCAACTTCTCCCTAGCCTAACAAACAAAAACAACACAAGGTAGGTGGAGAGGTGGAAGGAGACTTGCTGGCTCACACGGCCAGGTCAGGGAGTAGAAAGCTGAGGAGCGGGTAAACTCGGGGACTGCATATCAAGAGGGCACTGGGAGGTGACAGGAATGCAAGAACTTCCTGTCCTGCTGGGCACAAGACGCTCCTGGGCCTGCAGATCCCAGGGTTTGCTAGGTGGGGCTAAAAAAGAGGCCACAGATGGTGTAACTGGCTGGACTGGTCCTCAGGTGTGTCCCTTTGGGATGTCCCTCCTGCTCTCTGGACCACAACCCCATAGGGGTACTCTCCCTGCCTCTGGGGGGGAGGAGTCTAGCACATTTTCTGCTTAGTCCTACAGCAACCCGACCCTCCAGCACCCCCCACTTCCTGTGGGGAACAGCTCTTTCTAGGAAGGCCTTGCTGGGGCCTCATGATCTTAAGGAGCGTGAAGGAAGTAAATACCAGTTGTATTATTTTACAAAGTACTTCTGAGAAGGGTCTTACTATGTAGCCCCGGCTGGCCTAGAATCGAACCAGGCTAAGGTCAGACTCACAGTTCCTGGGTGCTAGAGTACAGGTGTGTATCACCATGTCCTGCTAGGACACAGATTTGGACACAGAAACCCAGGAATGTGTACTAGGCATGACAGAGACACAGTTCAAAGCACTGTGACTGAAAAGGGTGCTCAGAGATGTCACAAGCTGGGTTCTCACTGTCTTATTTGCTCACCTCTGTCAGGCAGAAGTGTCTTCTCCATGTCTCCATGGTCCCGTTTCCACAGAGCGAGGGGACGAAACTCCTGCTCCAGGACACAAGTTGTTCAGTTGCTCTTTTGCAACTGAGTCTGAGATGCTCTTCGCACAAAGTTAGAGCCTGGAGGCTTCCTTGTTGTCTGAGCTCAGGAAAGGGAAGGGTCTACCTAGCTCCACGTCCTCAGTGTGGACGCTTAGAGGGCAGAGGTCACCCCTGCCACCACATCTCAATCCTTAGAGAAAAGGACATGTCTACAGACATCAAATCATTTCCCTCCACATGTGTCCTGGGGCCCTCCCTGCTTTCCAGGTTAGGCTGCTGCATGTCCCACAGCATGCTCAGCAGATGTGACAGTTCCACGAGCAAGAAGGCTCAAGAGATAACCGGACAGCAGAGCGTAACCTATCTGACTGAGAAACTGGACCCTCTTCTTGGCTCCCCGAAACCTTATGCAAGCGCTCTAGGAATAACTCTCGGCAGACTGTCTTAGCACATGCTCTTGTTAACTCAGACATTTTTTTGAGCCAGTTAAGATGGCCTCTCACTGTTGTCTGTCAGCCAGCTTGAGGTCAGGCTGGTATAAATCTGTAAGTTACCTTGTCTCACTGCTCAGTCCTAGCAGTGAATTAATTTTGTTTTTTGAGACAGGGTCTCACTGTGTAGCTCTGGAACTCACTATGTAGACAAAGGTGGCCTGAAATTCACAGGGGTCCTCCTGCCTCTGCCTCCTGAGTGCTGGTGTACGGCACCTCAAGCAGCTGCTTCAGTTACATTATTAAGAGAACATATATTAGTCTGGAATTCCTCCATGTTAGTTCATTCACAGGCTCCCTGTCTGCCTGGCACTAGAACACTTTTTTTTTTTTTAACATGGGAAGGAAGTTTGTTGGGGGAAGGGGAGAAAGAGAGAGAGAGGGAGAGGGAGGGAGGGAGGGAGGGAGAGAGAGAGAGAGAGAGAGAGAGAGAGAGAGAGAGAGAGAGAGAGACAGAGAGACAGAGAGACAGAGAGAGAGAGAGAGAGAGAGAGAGAGAGAGAGAGAGGGGGGAGGGAAGGAGAGAGAGAGAGACAGAGACAGAGAGACAGAGAGATATCTGCCCCTCAGAGAAACGGCAGAAGAGAGCTAGAACACTGCAATCTTCAGCAAAGTAAACTCTGCAGTGAGAGCAAGTTAAACCTGCAGAATGACCTACCCTTCCCCAAGACACAAGGCTGGAAACAGCACCACACGGCATCTAGGACTGATTGGTTTTTTTTTTTTTTTTAAACTAAGGCACATGACGTTTAGAAATACTGAGGTACAAAATGCAAATTTCTGCATGAGATTTCTGAAGTACTCATTTGGAAAATGATGGTGAAAAATCATCTTCCAGAAGCTTCAGCTTTTAGCTTGTTTTTTCTTTTGGACCAGTTCAACCAGCAGCTTGTATCTAGCAATACAGTCTTCCTGTAGGAAGAAAAAAAGAGGTGGTAACAGTTACTTCCATGGGTCAGTATCTCCGGTGTGGTCAGTTCACTGTGACCTAATTGCTGGCTCGTGCCCAGTTCTAATGATGAAGTCTTGTATTCATTTCCTTTGGAACCTTCTGGATCATCCTGGGAAAGCCTAGCTGGCCCCAGGCAGACCTGGGCTGAGAAGATCTGCTGTAAGGCTGACCAAGGTGACGGTGCTGAGCATGGGGTGATAGTTGGGTGCTGTTTCGGTGACAGTGCCTTCATCCCCACCTCAGCTTGGGATGTGCTCCCAGCACAGTAGCACCTACTACCTTAGCATATCTCGTTTCAGAGATAGCAAGAAACGTGGAACTTCCCTAGCACAGAAGATGACCAAGTCTTCCTCACACTCTCCCCATTCCCACCTGACACCCAAGCCAACAGGCTACAGATGGCAACCTCAGAACTCTCATGGCTGCCAGCCCTTGCATGGAACTAAGCACAGACAAGACGGTGGAAAGGGCCTCACTATCCTTAGGTGGGCACTGTGTGTATTTCAGAAGCTATTCTGCTGGTTTCAATAATACTAATGTCATGCTATTGCAAGCATGTTAACTCAGGATCCGGGGCTAATGACGGCTGTTCTAAACTGGGTCCTTAATCTGGTGCCTGAGACGGGATGGGTGGCCATTCTTTTGGATTTCAGGGCAGCAGTGTTGGACTAGCCTCTTTTAGGGAGTGCCTCCCTACATCCCAACACTCCCCATCCATGCCGCTAAAGCACGAGCACAGCTGTGCCAGCCTCGGCATTCGGCCTGAACAGCACAGTGTTGGTGTCCTGAGCTCTGAGCACACAGGACCTGAGCTCCCATCAGTCAGGCTGGCAGCAGAGGGTCAGTGGGCAGCACCTGCAGCATTAGACCATATGTGTCGCCTGTGGGACTCTGCGGCCCTGCTCCTCTCTCGTGGAAACAGGAAGGTTCCAATCCCCTTCTGGTGCTTTCATTTTGAGCAAAATTCAATTTATCACACATGTAAATGGCTGAGTCTGACAGAAGTTGGAGAAACTCAGTGAAACAATTACTTCTGGAAACTGACTAGAGAGACCGGGAGAATTTGTGCTTCCTAAAGAGATCAACTGCTAATGGTTTATTCTCCTTCCCAGAGATCAGCTTCATCATCATAAAGTAGGTGACAGATAACTACACCGACGCATGCAGGCACATGCATGGCCACAAGCTAGGTTTTCCAACATAGAATTTCAATTAAAAAAAATAAGTATGTAAATGGGCATCCATGTGCCCAGAGGCTACTTTTGATTTCTCTATGCTCCCTGTGCCTCACACTTGAGCACAGCCTGCAAGGAAGCTATGCTGGGGAGAAAGGCTGGCTTTGGGAAGATCTAGGAGCTCCGGGAATGAGAGGGAAGCCAAGCGTGGCTCTCAGCAGGACTCTTCTGCTTGTATTTGAGAAGGGACATATTAGCAGCTGCTTAGAGCGATAGCCAGTTATAAATGGTCTAAGTTCCAAGAGTTGGTTGAGTGTAAGAGAGAAGTACAGCAACCCCACTTCAACACCAGCCTTTGGGCGGTGAGGTGCCACCACAGACTCCAAATTCTTGATGCTGCAGGACTGAGAGTTACCACAACAGTGTAGGGGTCGGCCCTACTCGCCCTTTGGGTTAGACTAGTCACAGGGCCAGAGAAGCCCATGCTGCCTTCTGTGCGGCATCAATCCTTTGCCAGCTCTGTTCCACTCAGACTGTCCTTTCTGAGCAGGATCAACGTTTCAGTAGGCTAGCAGGTTACAGTGGGGAGTTTATGTTTAAAAATAAATAAATCTATGTTTGTGTGTACATATATACACACACACTCTATATTACATATATGTAATAGAATATACATTACATTTATTTTGTTTGTGTGTACATATATACACACATACCCTATATTACATATATGTAATAGAATATACATTACATTTATTTTGTTTGTGTGTACATATATGCAGATTTGTGCATATGTGGCTAGAGCATGAATGTGGAAGTTGGGATAACTTGAGGGAGCTGGTTCTTTCTTTCCACGATGTGTATTCTAGGGACTGACCCGGTTATCAGGCTTGTAGGCAAGCACCCTTGTCCACCGAGCCATCTGGCCAGCCTGTGATCTAGTTTACAGGTGGCATTTCTTTGAGAAGAAAGGGTAGCACCCTGACCCCATTTCCGCCTCAGCAGTGTGCAAACTCCCAAGGACAGAGACTGAAGACAACTGAAACACAAGTTCCTGCAGCCAGCGGGGCACGGAAAGGATGGGTGTAAGCAGGAGAGCAAGCATGGGTACAGCCACTTCAGAGGGGGGTCCCTTGTTACCCACCTTACTCTTAGATGGCACACATTTGGCTATTTTGTCCCAGCGGTCAGAGGCTCCTTTTGGGTATTGCTGTAAGGCCAGTTCCAGAAGTTTCTGCTGACTCTGAGTCCATGTCTCCTCTGTAGCATGGGTTCTTTCTCTTCTCTGGTTCTCTTCGTCACTGGATTCGTTTTGTTCTGATATATCAAAGTCTTTTTGCCTCTTTCCTCTCATCTTTTCCTCTGGCTCCACTCTGGTTACTACCTCAGCCATTTTGGCTGACTTCCGCCTCCGAGGCCGGACTTCTGTGGCCACTGTCTCCTGCTCACCCTCTGCAGTCTCTGGTCCCTCATCCTCCACGGCCCCTGCCAAGTCCTCCCGCTGGGTGATGATATCATCTGGCAAGGCTGTGGCTACCTTGATGGGCCTGGAATTCTGCACGTTCGATTTCAGTTCAGAGAGCCTGACCATTCCTAGGAAAGGGCCACGGAACACAGAAAAAACAGGCCATGGTGAACTCAGGCGACCAGCAGTGTCTACCACTTATACACCAATGTGCCCCACATTTTACACGCATTGCTTGCTTTACCTTTTACACTATTTACCCCAATCTTACACACGAGGGAAGAAAGCGGCAGAGATGGGAGTTAGACCTAGCTTGATTCCTTGTCTTTGTCCTTGTCAGTGCTCTGAGGAATTAGGGTATATATATATCCAGCTCTGATCAAAGAACAGGACTTTCTAGAGAAGGAAACCTGATACTCATCTCTACAATCTAGGTTTCATTAGTTCTATTAGTGTAATTATTAGCGCTGTACCTCCCCTGTAGGTGAGCACACAGACACAGCATTCTAGCAACTCTCACTACTTTTTATTTACTGTGTGTTGATGGAGGCCAGGAGCACACCTCGTGGGACTTGGTTCTTTCCTTCCACCATGTGGGTCGCAGGCCTAGTGGCAAATGTCTATACCTGCTAAGCCATTACCCAGCCCAAGGTGAACTGACCTTATTTTATTTTTGAGACATGTTTATCTGGGTAGTCCTGACCATCCTGGAACCCAGAGGTCCACCTGCCTCTTTCTGAAGGCATGTGCTACTAGCTCTGGCTTCAAGGTGAATTTGTAAAAGCAGGGAAAGGATATTACTAAAAGGTTAAACCTTTTACCTCACAAAGGAAGACAGCCAAATAGAAACACATAAATGGGAACAAGTTGTGAACCTCAGTGATTACACTGGCAAGGATGAGAGGCAGAGCAACCCCACAACAGTGTGCACTCGAACACTGGCACTGGCAACAGGGGCTCTCAAATGATGTTCTGCAGTACCAAGACCCACTTTGTATGTCTCTAAGAAACCATGTTTAAAATCTCATTTAATTCTACTTAATTTAAGCTTCAGTTACTTTATTTTTGTGTGTATGTGTGCATGTGCGAGTATGGATGCTTGCACACGTGCCTATGGATGTGGAGGCTACAGGTCATCACCAAGTGTCTTCCTCTAGAATCTCATTTTCTTCTTTTTCTGGACCCGGAGCTCACCAGTTCAGCTAGAATGGCCTGTCAGCAAGCCCAGGGGTCCTCTTGTCTTCCCCTTCCTGGCAGTAGGACTACAGGCACATGATGCTGTACCTCGCTTTGTCACATGGTGTAAAGGATGGACCTCAGGTCTTCATGGTTGTGAGGCAAGCACTTTACAGCTGAGCTGTCTTCCAAGCCCCAAGCTTTCATTACAAAAGCTAATTGTGGTACTGGTTACGACATTAGAGTGCATTTAGCCTTTCTGGAGGACAGTTTGTCAGATGTAGGTGAGCCTTAAAAATAAACTTACTTTAATTCATGGTCTATATCCATGTACCAATCAATAATGCCATTTAGTTATGAAACATACCAAAGGAAAAAAATCAATATAAAGATAAAGGTAAAAATATTATCATATGTATGATATACATGTCTGTATGCTAGACATATATGTGTGTGTGTGTGTGTGTGTGTGTGTGTGTGTGTATGTCTGTATGTCAGTCTGCAAGCAGACAATGGCAACCAGCAGCATACTGTCTTATTGAGTGGACCAACTCTACCCAAGAACTATACAAAGGCTACTGGGATTGCAATTTTGTCCCATTTATTCATGCTCAAGGTGTTCACATGCACAAACACACACACACAAACACATTTTCTCAAACACAGGGTCTCATTTAACCCAGACAGGCTGTCAATTTGTAGTAACAGAGGCTTGTCTCCAAAGAACTGTGGTTAAAGAACTACTTTGTATGCCTCACTCTGGAGAACAGTTTCCCAGCTCTTTTCAGAGGACAGCTGGGTATGGTCATGCCTAGAGAACCATGCAGCTGCTCAGGAGGCAGACAGCAGGTCCCACGAAGATCACGGCAGTCTCACCCTCTGACTGCAGCAGTTCTCCCACACCACAGTCTATGAAGAAAGCTGTGAAATACCACTGCCACTCTCTGTCCCTGTGCCCAGACAAATCACTCGGTGAGAGACGAAGCTGATTACAGTCTTTCCTAATGCTAGCACATCCTTTTTGAGGAGTTGGGATCCCCAGGTATGCGAACACTCTAAATCTTTAAACTTATTAAATACAAATTCTCAGCATTAACTGTGTGTGCAGGACCAGACTGATTTGGTGTCTATGACTAACCACAGAAACAGGATCAGGAGAGGTCTCTGGGCAAACTATCATCATTGATATCTAAAGACATTATTATAAAAGGGATTAATTGCAAAGAAACTGTGTCAGATTAGTGATAAGGTAGATACTAACTCACTTGGGAAGAAAGTGACTTAATCTTTCAGTTGCTCGGATACATGAATAAGAATGGTAAGGTGGGAACTCACCCGGGGAGCAGGTGATTGAGTCCTTCAGTTCTTTGGCTTTGGTTGTCACCTGTTTAAAAATATAAAAAGCAAGACATCTTACTTTCCACATGTCTCGGAAACTGATTATTTTCATGTAAGGGCCACATGAAGGAACAAGTGTCATGGAAGTCATAAACAAAAAAGACTGAGGAAGCCTTGGGAATGTGCACTGTTGACTCCTGAGCGCAAATATAGGCAGTGTGTGCAATCAGAGTGTACCCAAACTGTCAACCTTCTTCCTTTAGAATATTCGAAGCCAGGGAATACTCATGTACAGAGACCTCCTATTGAGAACATCTAAATACTCATATTTAGATGGTATATATATATATAATAAATGTGCTGAGATCCTCAGTTGTTATGGTTGTTGGACTGTTGGGGTAGTTGGTGTGCTCTTTCAAAGCAAGCACAATGTACCCGATCCCAGCTTTTCTGTATGTGCATCTGTCCTTTAGCTATCTATCCCTTCGCAACTCCCAGTGAGGTCCAGTCCTCGCCTCACTAAATATGGCACTTCAGGCCAGTCTACTTATCAAGGAAAACAAGGCCCAAGAAATTAAATGTCTTGTTCTAAAATGCCCCTCTACAGCAGAATCAGAACAAAAATCATTTCCCTAATTTCAGTGGCAGTGAATTATACTAGACTGCTTTAAACAGTTGTAAAATAGGTGTGCAAATGGACTAGTATTTTCCATTTTTGAGGCTTACACTTGTAAATCCCAGTACTTGGGAGGCCAGGGCATGAGAATGACTGCACATTTCAGGCCATCCTGGGCTACAGAGTGAGGTCAAGGACAACCTGAGCTACAGTATAAGATCTTGTGTCAAAGCTATTTATATACCAAGTGAATTTAATAGGGAATTTGAAACTCTGAAATGTTAGAGCAAAGTGGGTAATCATTCAAGTACACATACAGGTAAGGAATTCTAAATAGAACTGTAATCACTCAGGAAATAATTTCGACAATTGGAAATGACATTTTGCCCAACAATGGAAACAATCAAGCTAAGGGAAAGCACACAGAATGGGAAGAAGTCTTTATTAATTTCATAGGTATCAGAGGAGTAAAATCTAGGATATAAAAATAACTAAACAAAAGTAACGAAAATCGGAGCTGGGGGGCCGGATTGATGGCTCAGTAATTAAAAGCATGTACTGTTTTCCAGGGGATCTGAGTTTGATTTCTAGCACCCTCATCTCAGGTGGCTCACGACATATAACTTTAGCTCCAGGATGATTTGACCCTTCTGGTTTGGGGGCACCTGCTTTCACAAGTGTGTGTGTGTACACACAGAGAGACATAATTAAAAATAATAAGACAAATAGAGCTGGAGAGAGAGAGCTTAGGTGGGAAAAAGAACACAAATGAATTCCAAGAAAACACACGCACACACATAAATGGCTGAGTGAAATAAGAAAGTCAGTTCAGGATAAGAAAAGAAAAACAGCCCCAAACAACTGCCTTAAATTAGAACCACAAAAATTAAAATGAAAAAAATTACCCCAGTATATCCCGTATCAACGACTAACAGTAAATTAACAGCCAAAAGCCAAATTTACTTATTAGAAAAGAAAAAAAGGGGCTGGAGAGATGGCTCAGAGGTTAAGAGCACTGACTGCTCTTCCAGAGGTCCTGAGTTCAATTCCCAGCAACCACATGGTGGTTCACAACATCTGTACTGAGATCCGTTGCCCTCCTCTGGTGTGCGGGCATACATGGAGGCAGAATGTTGTATACATAATAAATATTAAAAAATAATAAAAAAGAAATAAAAACCTTCTGCATTAATTACTATACAATACTCAGTGGAATTCTCATCATGCCAAAAAGAGTGATAAGTAATTGGCCTGCAATCTCATCATTCACTTGGAAGGCTGAAGCAGAATAACTACCACAAGTTTGTGGCAAGCTTGGGATACATGATGAGTTCCAGCTCAGCCTAAGCTACAGAGGAAGACCCTATGTTAAAAAAACAAACACAGGTCGCGGAGGCGGAGAGCGGCGCGCAGTCGCGGAGGCGGAGAGCGGCGCGCAGTCGCGGAGGCGGAGAGCGGCGTGGAGGCAGAGGCAAGAGGCGGGGACCAGAGGGGTCCGGGGCCACAGCGGCGGGGACCCGTGCAGCGGTGGAGGCACGCACGAGGCGGGGAAGGGCGAGCAATTAGGCCCCTTGTTGGCAAGGTCACTGGCAAACGGGGAGTCTGGTCCTGATCCTGAAG
>NC_022018.1:5739769-5768894 GCF_000317375.1 Microtus ochrogaster
AAAAAGAATTGTAAAAAAAAATAATAAATTACAAGCCAGCATTGATTACATTGTAAAAAAAAAAATAAAAAAAAACAAACAAACACACATACAAAAAACCACAAATCCCAAGAAACAAAGAAAAAAGAAAAAACTTTTAACTTAAGTGTGAATGCTATCTAGTAACATTAATATTTACTTATTAATATATCATTACTGAAAGTTATTAGTCAAATGAGATAACATAAGTGTGAATGATATCCAATAACATTAATATTTTATATATTAATATGCAATCACTGCAAGTTATAGATCAAATGAGCTAGTGACTCATCAAGCAAGAAGGATGCTCAGGCATTCTAAGGTGAAGTGGGTTTGAAGGTTGGGTGGTGGCAAAGGGCAGGACAGAGGAGAAGACAAGCTTGACACAGAGAACAGAGAAGGCAGGAGGCTAGCAGCACAGCGAAGAAATCAAAAGGTGTGAACCGTCATCATTTTTACAACTTCAGGGGCTATGCTGATGCTAAAAATAATACCAATATGTTGGTAAAATAACGTAAAACTATATTTTTAATTTACTGATAACCATAGGCTTCTTGACTTTGAAAAAGCCACCAGCATAACACTGTTTAAATTCTCCCACTAGGTGTCTTCTGTGCCAGTTCTCTGTGCTAGTTCTAGTTGTGTGACAAGATGCTGGGGTCTTACTGTCTGAACTCCTCTCTTCAGTGGTGGGCCTTACACAGGTCTTATATTACTCTTTGCATTAATTACAAAAGCTAAATCTAGCCACCTGGCTTTTGTTTTGCTGCCTACCTGGACCTTTTCTAAACAAGCAGTAAATTCTATTTGGTCTATTATCATAAACAGAATGTGAGAGATTAGTGACTGGCAGAACAACAGGGTCGGCTTACAGCCTTTCAGGCAAGAGAATATTACTTCAGGAGCAAGAAATCTGAAGCTCCCTGACCTCAACTTAGAAGCCTGCAGTTAATAATCACATTAAAGGTGGTTTTACATGCCAGACAGTTTTTGTTTCCTTTGTTGTTTTTACAATTTGAGCGTCCTTTGTGGTTACTAAGATTATATGCCAAAAGCACGTAATTAACATTTAAAATATTTAAGCCCCAATAAATTGGCCTTACAGTTTACCCGAGTTAAAAAATATGTAAAAATTTTTTAAACTAAAATACTGCTTGTACTTATCCACAGCATAATTTAATACTTTAATTATGACAAGTAATATACTGATTCTTTTTTAAACTGAGGAATAAAAATAGGACGTTTACTAGAATCTAACAATCTAAATCAAGAGCCATATAGACCCCAGCACAGCGACACTCTCACCTTTCCCTGTAAAAGGTCAATTGTTACTGGAAGGAAAGCAGCAAGCCTGAAGCTACACTTAGAAGGGAGCCAGGTCAAACAGCAGGTGCGCAGACCTGGGGCTGGCGGCCAGATTAGGTCAGTGGATAGGGTAAGAGGAAACGGTTTCTCTTCCACAATCAAATACACAACAAATCTAATGAACATTGCAAGCCAAAAAGAAGTATAAGTGACCTTTTTAAAGTGTGATTAACTTTCACTTAACAGTCTACTAAAGGAATTGTACCAGCTGAAACCACTTCAGCTACTTTAGTCTGGCTCACAAGTCATTCTTGGGCATCACTGAAACAAGTTTGCTGGGGATCTAGAGAGACAGTGCAGCAGTTAAGAACACTGCTGCTCTTCAGAGGACTTGGGTTTAATTTCCACCACCGATATGGCAACTCACATCTTTTTCCATCTCCAGTCCCAAGGGATCTGTTGTCCTCTTCTAGATTCCTTGGGCACCAGGCATCCATGAATCTGGTGCACAGACATATATGGGCAAAATACCCATACAGATAAAATAATAAGTAAACTAAAAAAACCAATACTACAACATGACCAACACAAATTATTTGTGTATGAAATTGTCAAAGAATAAACACAAATTATTTTTAAAAAAAGTTAGCTGTCTTCATGTTGCAGAATTGCTCACATTGCCACTCTGCTGTGCCAAAAAGTTTACCTTGAATCAGAGGGTAGAGCTAGCTTCTAGCTGACCAAATCATCTTTGGCTGCCTTGTACACACCCCTATTCCATACTTGTGTTAATGCAGATATGTATGTTACCTTTAAAATTTGGTTATTTTTTTCAGAACAAAAGAATAGGATGTTAATAAAGACAAAACAAATAGAGTAAGTAATCTAGCCGCTTAGATCTGTTGCAGTTTCCCCAAGACTCTACATCTAGAATTTCAAAGCTGCTAAGATGGCCCAGCCTCACTGCTCCAGCCAGGTCTTCAGATGACCGCTATACTTTCCGATCACACAGAGACTGACAACAAACGATGCAGTCAGCTCTCCCAGGACTTGTTTTCCCCAGTTTTCTCAGGGTACCCTAAAAATGTCATTGCCTTCAGACAATAGGAAGCAGCTTAGAAAATATGACACCCACATTCCTAAGAGATGGGGTTGGTGGTTTTTGTCATCATTTAGGGTGGTTGGTTGCAAATTGTTGCTGGTCATGATGAGGGAGGAAACTAAGCAAGGGAGTTGGGATTCAAGGATCTCTTTCTGAAAGGGAAAAGGGGTATAGGGAAAGGATAGAATAAAGGATACACAAAAGGTGACTGCCAAACTTTGCTAAGATAAGATAGGACAGTCCTTCAAAATTCCCGCTTCACAGAAATCAGTCAGATATTCTAGGCCTGTAGGCCAAAGATGGATGCCCCAACATTGTAGAGGAACCTCAGTCCAGGCAGCCAGCTATCGCTACCATTCTATAGTTTTGAATGTTGTTTGCCCTGTACGTCCAGTTTACTCACATAAGAGATGTACAGTTTATAAGGTTGAGAAATGTAAAAGTGTAAGTTGTTTATCTAAAAAGATATTTTTAGGATGAAAATACAAGTTATAACAAAAAGTATTTTCGGTATAAAAGTTTGGACTCACTAAGATAGGATAGATAATACAGTACTTTTTCCAAAGCTGACAAATACAAATGAACTGAAAATTGTAAATGTAATTCTTACCTGATTATTGTTCTTATTGTATAGTTTTTCCTGTGTTACAGTTACACCCTTTCCTTTTTATTTAGACAAAAAGAAGAAAATGTTGTGGAATATTTGTTTACACTCTGTAGAAGAGGTGTTGTTATGATTGACTTAATAAAGAGCTTCAGTGGCTATGCAGAAGAGATAGGTAGGATTTCTAGGGAGAGAGAGAAAGAAAAGAAATCTAGGTGCGTGGATTATGTGAGGGATGCCTGGAGACTCTGAAGAAGTCACATACACAGTACAGAGCAAAGGTAACCAAGTCACGTGACAGAACATAGATTAACAAAAACAAGTTAATTTGAGTTAATCAAGCTGGCTGGGGACAAGCATATGCTAAAGAGCAGACTTTAATAATTCATAATTAATTTTTATACCTACATTTTTTAAAAAAAGAGGATGTTCCTGTCTCTCTCTGCTTACTGAAATGCACAGTGAAGCTGTGTAGTAAATTAAATAGTGACACAGGAGAAAAGTTACAATGGCATGTGGGAGGCCATGGAAGTTTAGTTCTATTAACTATTTAAGGTACTTTTGATTTTGTGAAAACAGAATACATCATGCAGCATGTACAAACACATACTCAAAAAGTCACAGTTAACTACTTCATACTAAAAAGTATTGCAGACATAAAATCAGCCTCTCCAAGAAATCAGTAAAACATACAATATAAATTTGCAAAAGTTAAAAAAAAATGCTACTCCTATAAACTAAGAATAGAATTAATTCTGCGAGGCTCTGCTGGTGACACACTGGAAAACTCCAGCATTTTTCAGTCTTCATTCTTTACTACATTTATTTGTTTGCTTGCTTGTTTTTGTTTTTTGAGACAGGGTTTCTCTGTGTTAACAGTTCTGGCTGTCCTGGAACTCACAGGGATCCACCTGCCCCTGTCTCAAGAGGACTGGATTAAAGGCCTGTGCTGTCATTCTTTGCCTCTTAAGAAGATACTAATTAGCATACTGTTTTCCTTTATACAATCAAATTATAGTTTGGGGCTCTTTAAAATAGTATTTTTAGAATGTTTAAAAATAAAAAATATAATGTTTAAAATATCAGTAACCTTGGAATGTTTTTAATGTGGTTAGATATAACACTCCTTACAAAATACCTTAAAACGAGAAGATGAAATCTATATTCCAGCAGAGCTCTTAGAAGAAAAGGAATTCCTATGGTTCTCCAAGAGCTAATCATAGAAATGATATGTTACTAGATAGTAGCTTTTGTCCCTTGATCACACTTAAAAATATATATGTAATGTAAACTCAGTGCAAATGCTAACCAAAAGGAAAAGAGGAATACAAAAAAAATTGACAGTACTTTTTAAATATATATGTTTGTTATGTTTGTTTCTAAATAAAAAAATAAAAAGTTTACTCTAGATAATAAGTTATAGCAATTATAACAAATCTCATTGTTTTGGTAGTTGTGTTTTACTACTGTGCTCATTAAAATGTGTGCTCATTGTAAAGAAGACCTAAAGGCATGCTAAGATAATTAAAGAGGAAATTTAAATCTTTGCTTTTAGCAACTCTAGAAGAACTTTTAATCTTATAGGATGTATTTAAAAGAAATTTAGTAAAGGGTATTACCATGCTTTACACAAATATCAGTTTGATAACTGAGACAGGAGAGTTCCTTTCTCACTTCTAATTAGATGTTTGAAGACCTGGCACATGTTAGGTGCCCTATTGTGGATTCCCGAATGAAAACATCTAACTTGCTATGTCAAAAGGTCCCCGGTCAGTACTTTGTCTTCTAGGTGTTGGGTATGGTCATTCACACATATACGCCAAAATGAATGGTCAGAAACATTCCATCTGCATGAAGACTAATGCTTAGTTCATTAACCCAAACCACCTGTCTAAATACACGAACAATCTGTATATCAGTGTTAAGATTGAAATATCACCTCTCTAATTCTGATCAGTTTGAAAACTGTTTTTGCCATGATTAAAGGGTCAATATAAACACAGAACTTAACGCTGTTTCCTATGATTAGGTTTCAGTAGTTTAAGTTTCTGAATACTACAATTCTTCACACAGCTGTTATGCTGCGGAGCAGGGGATGGACGCACATCTGCTTCTTGCTTATTTCATTAATGGTTCACTCCCAGGTCCTTTCTCCACAGATAACCCAGGACCCATCTAAGTCTGTCTTCTGCATAGTTGGGTTGTTCTGGTTTGTCACTCCCCATACAATGCAAATCTCAGTGAACTCACATCTGTCACAGATCGACCCAATTCATGGGCAATCTTTTCCCATCGACCTGGGGTCCCTCCTGGGAACTTAACCATACTTCTTGTCAGCTGGTTTAGGTCCTCTTCTGTCCATTCAGGTGCCTGTAAGACATTAAAGGAAAAAAATAATTGGAAAAATGCTTACTAAAACATTAACAAGCCTGTGAAACAATTATTGGCAGAACCCTTTCTACAATGACCAATAGTACTAAACATGTATTTAAGTTTAGTCAAAGTCTGAGGCAGCATCTTTATTGGCAAAATGGAGTCCCAGCAGTCTTTGCAAGATTTTTATATGCATATAAGAAAATGGAAGTACTACATAATGCAAAACCAAGTTTTAGAGATACTTTAAAAAAGACCAATTTTACATTAAAGTAAAAAACCATTATCAAAGCCTTTAAGAAACTCTTGCCACAAAAATGGAGTACTGCTCATACAACTCACATAATATGGCTAGCAAAATTTTGAAGTAAAAAATACTATAAAAGAAAACAAAACAGCTCTTAGATATATACATGAAAATCTGAATAGACTGAGCATTGAGAATCAGAACCGTGCAAGGATATATTTCTCGCTCATTCTATGTAACAATAGCAGCATTCAATTTTAGAACTGTTGAATTTGCCAAATGCTAGCATTCTGTAAAACTTGAGAACAAGTAAAACCTTACACCAAGAAACTCTTACACCAAGATGTGAACCGTCCAGTCCATGTAAAGTTTTTAATAGTTGGAACAGTGAAAGATTACAAAGATTATGAAACTGTACAAAAATTCTAGCAGCAACATATTCCTGAGTTTCACTACTAATGACAACCAATGGTCAAAACCTAAAATTGAGTAAAGAAACATAAATCACTGTTGGATAAGAAAAAAACCCATCAATATGACAACTATATTCTAGGCAGTAGCCATTCTAGCATTAAACAATGGGAGATGAAGGAAGCCTACCTCATTTTCCTTTAATTAAAAAGAAAGAGAAGTGGGGCGGGGGTAGTGGGAGAAAAATCTTAGAAACAAATACCTTTCCTAACCACCATTTCCGATAATGAACAGGCATACATCAGGCGGTTTGCATTACAGAACATCAGCACAGAACAACAGTTAGAGGTGAGTGACCCCAGGGACTATCTCCACAGCTCCAGCAAAGCCGCTCCCTGACACTAATCCTCCCTGTCATTCTCCCACTGTGCTCTAACCACACTGACATCCGCCTGCCTCACTGCAAGCCTAACGGGGCCCTTCCTGACTTTTTACTGTCTTCCCCAATCAATGGTTCAAGCATGCTCTTTTCACCATGTCCAAATGGCAGCTTCACTCATAATCAAAGTGCACTGCCCCTGTTAAAGGGCTTTCCGAAAGCCTTTCCTATTTGCATTCATTTGCAAAGCAAACTACTTTTATTCACTTTGTTCTGCTATCAAGAATGTTCCCTGAAGCAGATAAATTGGCATAAATACAACCTGCCACTTAAGAGTCAGTAAATAATAGCCAATAGTGGGGAGGATTTTATCAATCATTCTATTTTGTATCCACTAAGGGCTGAGAGCCTCGAACATATTCATCAATGCAGCCCCTACAATACATGCATAAACTCACTAAGATAAAAAGGTAGTCTACACTGGGTCTGGCTAGAATTTCTTTGATATTTAATGAAGATCAGAAATTTAACTCCCTGTATCACTTAAGCTAAAAATTACATGGCAGGGTTTTCCTTTCTTTTTGCCTTATTTAAGGAAAAATGAGTTATTTAGGTATCATTTAGAGGAACAAATTAGATTTTCAAAGAAAATACTATGCTCATCATTAAAATCCAAAGCTTTAATAAGTATACAAAATGCAAAAGCTTGAGGAGAATTTAAGTATAAGCTGGAAGTGCAAAATCAAGTCATGAAGAACATTAAGATCCTCACTGAAACAGACTCAGACCAGAATCAAACTAGTGAAGTGTTCTTCAGAGCACAGCAAATCACCTGATGTCTACATTAGTTTTAACAGAAATCTGTGCAAAACTTCTATTTTTAATGGACTGGTTTTCTGAAAACTTACCTATATCAATGGTTGACATTAAAAACCAATCAGACTTTCATTTCTTGTTAATAAGTCTAGCACTACTGTTTCCCTGGGAAGGCAACAGTTTATTTAAATCAAATACCTGTACTGAGAATCTGAAAAAAAAATCACTGACTGCCTCAGCAAACTTCCTTTTAGTTTTAGTTATTTCATGGCCATGATTTTTACGATTATTGTTAAAAGATGGGTAATAATAATAACTCGTGGGCTGAAATCTGAGTGTGGCCTCTGAGCTGCTCATTATCCCCTCTCCCACAGCTGCAAGGCACTTTGGCGAATGTGTAATTCCTCAGCAATAGTTAGTGGTGTCTTTAGAAGGGACAGAGCCCACTGTGATCCAGCTACTGCAGCAGTCATGAGGGTGGCCGTGGTGTGAATGTATTCTCCCTGTTCTAATACAGAGCCAACTGTAGCTGTGAAAGTCAAATGAATGCATAAGCATACTGCTTTGCCACTTAAAACCATGTGTGTCCAATATTACTGAAACACCGGGCCAAAAATTCATGGCTGCAGTAAAGTAATGGAAGATACCACATGGTGAGGGGACAGCTGTTGTGACTACACAAGCATTCCAATTTTGCATCAGAAAAGCCCCACTCTAGGAATAAATTTCCATACTGAATACAAAATAAAAAGTAAGTTTTCAAATTATTCAATATTTTATGTAATGACCCCCAAATATATATGCATAAGAATGAATAGGGAAATTTAAATTGTATTATCAAAATAATACTCCTTTGGGATGGATTTCTGTTATAAAACCTGCTATGTTCAAAGACTTGGTGCCTCTGAAAATCTTTAATATTCCTGGTTACAGGACTCTGAGGTGGCAAGGGAAAGCTTGTTGTTATTTTATGGAACCTACATGCAGTTTCCCCTTCCAGTTTTAGATCATAAAACACGAAATGTAAAGTATTATGCAATTTATTTGGCTAAAAAATTACGACTACATTGAAAGAAAAATATGCATTACTTGCTGCGTTCCACATCTGAAGAGGAAAAGGTCCTTTCCTACTTCATAGTTAAATGTTTGTATTGAACCACTTTTAGTTTAATTCAACAAATCTTACTTAAGAAAATATTTTAATATTCTGTCTCTTGATTAAAATATCAGTTACAGGGCTATAGTGTAGATAGTATTCCTCTAACTCTATATTTTGTACAGTTTTAGTATGCATTTGGTTTTCAGTTATATAATTTATTTTCCAATTTTAAAGTGACTTTAACAATCTTCTGTGTAAACCAATGGTATGTTAAGAGCAACAAAATTAAAGCTAAAACATCTCAGATTTACTTTCACTCTTAGGAAGATAAATTCTTGAGGCCCTTCTTCCTGGCTTGTGGGTGGCTACCTCTGACCATCTGCAAGGGCTCATAATGAAGCTGCTTATGGAGCCCATTGCAACCTCTGTTTCCATGAGTTGGACAAAGCAATATACCCTCCACTACTGCGATAAATCCATCAACAAGACTAATTTCTGTGTGGCTATTGCCAAAAATTGACATAGTTACCTTGTAATGAAGGAGAATATTCTGCCTGGGACATTTCCCTGCTCACTTTTGGCAGATTTGATTTATTGTGGAGTTTAGATTTTCTCTTAGAGCTATGATGGTGTCCTGTGACTATAGTTGTCATTCTCATCAGGTCAACTAAGCTGCACCACACTCCTGTAGCTCTTGAAAGTAATCTTGTCATGGTTTTAGCCTCTCAGATGGTTTGCAGTCAGCCAACAGTACACCTTTCAATGGTAAAACCACTGAACAATGAGCCAGGAGTCAAAAATATTGGATGCAATCTCCATGTTCCCTACTGTCTACTGACATCTGGGATTGCTGAACACTGAAGAGGCTTCCTCAAACATCAACTCCAAAAGTTAAATCTAAGCAATTGGAATTCTGTGTGTTTGAGGCCAACCTAATTTACATAGTAAGTTCCAGGACAACCAGAGCCATATAACAGCAAAAGTAAAACAACGCTCTGTTGCATGAGGAGGGTGGGTCCTTTCTCCCAGCTGCCTGGCTAGCTTACACATAATAATAATCACACATAAACTGCATTCATTTAAACACTGCCTGGCCCATTAGCTCTAACTTCTTTTTTTTTTTTTTTTTTTGCTTTTTCGAGACAGGGTTTCTCTGTGGCTTTGGAGCCTGTCCTGGAACTAGCTCTGTAGACCAGGCTGGTCTCGAACTCACAGAGATCCACCTGCCTCTGCCTCCCGAGTGCTGGGATTAAAGGCGTGCACCACCATCGCCCGGCTAGCTCTAACTTCTTATTGGCTAATTCTTACATCTTAATTTAATCCATTTCTGTTAATCTGTATATTACCACGAGGTTGTGGCTTACTGGGAAAGATTCCGCATGTATGACCTGGCAGCTCCATGGTGGCTCTCTGACTCTGCTTTCTTCCTCCCAGAATTCAGTTCTGTCTTCTCTGCCTACCTAAATTCTGCCCTATCAGGCCAAGCAGTTTCTTTATTGATTAACCCACGAAAGTAATACATAAACAAGAAGGACCTCCTACACCAACACTCCCCCAAAACAAACAAAAATTCTGAATCCCTCTCTCATGTTTTCCTCATCTTTACCCAAGAAAGAAATCTTTTCCTTTTAGTTACTTTCTACATAACCAAGGGAAGATGGTAATAGATACTTACTTAGAAAATTAGGATTCATCCTTAATTGCCATGACCTTCATCTTTTCCTGATGGCAACCACAGACCAGTCTGGTTAATATACTTTTTGGGTGAGATCATACCAAAGGGTGTAAGAGAGAATCAATGTAGTCCTGCTTCAATCACTTCAAATTTCTTGCAGGAGTCACAAAGTCCTAGATAATGGCCATATGGATGAATATACTTCTTGCCAATACAGCTGTAAGTGGGGTCTGTAATTTGTATAAAACATTGTGTCTGTGCTTACTTGCTGGGGCAAGGTCATCTGATATAGCCATGATGAATGAAACCAGGCCAGTTGGAGAAGTCACAAAACTTAAGCTATGGTAATTTTATTGAGAGCAATCAGACTTTTTGTACCTTTATCAACAACAGAATATAATGGCAATTGTCAGGATCAATACAGTTGTAGTTGCCAGGACACAATGAAGTTTGAAAGCTATACAGGGTACATAAGATTAATGTCCAAGACCAATTGTCCTGTCAAACTTCATGTTTCCTTGACCACCAAGGGAACATATAGAGGAACACTAAGAGGCCCGAGACTTCACTGTCTGAGGGAGTGCCTCAATCTCTCAGGAACCGGAGGGTACAGTGCCCCAGAAGCCATGGGCTCTAACCTGAGAAACCTATGAGAAATGCCACTCAAGGAAGCTAGGCCAGGCCAACTCCATGGTTTCCTGCAGAACAGCCTATCTTCTTGTACCTCTTGAAGAAAAGGAGGAGGCTAGATACAAATTCAGGGATGGCTAAAAGGAAGTATAAGTTTATAATTGTGGGAATGAGAGATACTAATTTTCTTTATTAGAAAACAACAGGGGCTGGAGAGATGGCTCAGAGGTTAAGAGCACTGCCTGCTGTTCCAGAGGTCCTGAGTTCAATTCCCAGCAACCACATGGTGGCTCACAACCATACTCTAATGAGATCTGGTGCCCTCTTCTGGCCTGCAAGTATACATGCAAGCAGAACACTGTATATGTAATAAATAAATATATTAAAAAAAAAAAGAAAACAACAGTTTCAGTTAATGTTGGAGATCCTTTTTTCTATGTGTTGCTTTCATTGGTTAATGAATAAAGAACTACTTTGAGCCTATGGCAGGGAAGGACAGAACTAGGCAGGGAAAGCTAGGCTGTATGCTGTTAGGAAGAAGGGCAGAGTCAGAGAGAAGCCATGGAGCCACTGGAGATAGATGCTGGGAACTTTAGGTGGTAAGCCACTGCCACGTGGCAATACACAGATGAATAGATATGGGTTAAATTAATATGTAAGAGTTAGCCAATAAGAAGCTAGAGCTAATGGGCCAAGCAGTGATTGGACTCCACAAAGCTCCCCTTTGACCTCCACACATACATGCCCCAAATCCACACACGAAATTAAACCAAAACTTTAATTAGATTTATATATTTTATGTGAGAATATTTAGTCTGCACAGATCTATATACACCATGTGCATGATATATGCCCATGAAGTTCAGAAGGGGGCACTGGATACCCTGGAAATGGAGTTACAGATGGTTGCAAACCACCATGTGGGTGTTGGGAATCGAACCCAGGTCCTCTGTAAGAATAAATGCTTTTAACCACTGAGCCGTCTCTCCAGCCCCTCCCTCCCAAAAAAAATTCTTACTACTAAAAAACTTTCAAAAGGGGCAAAGGTATATTTCCCTGCCATGCCTAGAGGACACTATCTAGCAAGATGCATCCTGGGCAATTCCAATCCTTCTGGCCCCTCTTCTGCAATTTTCCCTGAGCCTTGGTTATAGGGTTGCACTGCAGATGTATCAGTTGGGATTGGGCACCATACAGTCCCTTCTTTGCATTTTGACCAGTTGTTGGTCTCTCTAATAGTCTCTACCAATTGATGAGGGGTGAGATCTCTATTTGTTGTTATAATGATAAATATTAAGAATACAACGAGCTGATGGTGGGGTGTGTGCCTTTAATCTCAGTACTTAGGAGGCAGAGGCAGGTGGATCTCTGTGAGTCTGGTCTACAGAGCTAGATCCAGGACAGTTACACAGAAAAATCCTGTTAAACAAACAAACAAACAAAAAACAAAACACTCAAACCAAACCAAACCAAAAGAAACAAATACAACACTATTATTGCCCAAATAAGACCTGAACGATGACACTACTAGCTGACATGCTAACATGGGCAGGGGAAACGCCATACTTAGATGAGAAGCTGTGCATTTCTGAGAGATGTAAATCAACCTCCTCCAGGAATGGGTTAGTACACAGGATGTTCAATATCTGGTTGTTAGCCAAGAATGTATACATGTATAATGTATAAGCAACAGTAAGTAGACTCAGATTATATATACACATGTAGCGTGCACACACACACACATATGTAAAAATATTAAAAGACATAAATTGGGGAGAAGGTAGGGTGGTAGAGATGTAGATACAATGTTTATGTATGAAGTTTTAAAAAAATGGGCAAAGAATCTTAACAAAAATTTCTCCAAAGATGGTATATAAATAGCCAACAGCTGGGCGGTGGTTGTGTACACCTTTAATCCCAGCATTTGGGAGGCAAGAGGCAGACAGACCTCTGTGAGTTGGAGGCCAGACTAGTCTACAAAGCGAGTTCTAGAATGACCAGGACTGTTAAACAGAGAAACCCTGTCTTGAAAACAAAACAAAACAAAACAACAAAAAGCCGTAACTACAGAAAAATGTTTAACACTACTAAGAGATAAAAAAGCAAGAATATGCACATTATAATCACAGTAAACTTTAACTTGAGGTCTAGTGAGGCAGAGAGATAGGCTCTGATGGGGTGGATGAGAAGCCACACAGCTCTGCAGGCCTATTAGCTGATAGTCACTATGCAGAGTTCTATGCGTTTCCTATGCATCCTGCTATTCAGTCCTCAAGAGAACTTTGGAAATGTGATTATCCACTGTGAAGAGGCACTGTGGTCATAGAACTTGCTCAAGATCTACAAATTTGATCACAAATTTTCCCACTACTAAAAATCCACCAATATTTCCCATTTCCTAAGGGAAAAAAAAAAACCTAAGTTCCTCCATGGGGCATTTAAAGACTACGTTTCTGGATCTGGCCTACCTCTCTAGCTTTATCTCACCTTGACCTCTGCCTCAGATACCGTCAGCTAGCTAAAACTACTCGTGCTAATACTTAAGCCATCTCACAGTTCTGATCCTTTGGGATAGCTTCTTTCTATCTAGAATGCACAGTTCTAAGTTACCTACCCAGGTACTGCCTCCCCTCCAGAACTGCTTTCTCTGAGAAGCCTTCCTAACTCCCCAGGCCACCTAAATTAATCCTGCTATGATGGAGGAAGGTCACTGGCTAATAAAGAAACTGCCTTGGCCCATTTTATTGGTTAGAACATAGGTGGGTGGAGTAAACAGAACAGAATGCTGGGAGGAAGAGGAAGTGAGCTCAGACTAGACAGCTCTGCCCTCTGGGGCAGAGGCCATGCTCCCCTCTCCTGGGGGGAAACACGCAATGAAGCAAGCCGCCAGGTCAGACATGCTGAATCTTTCCCGGTAAGACGGGTGCTACACAGTTTATTAGAAATGGGTTGATCGGGATATCAGAATTAGCCAGTAAGGGCTAGAGCTAATGGGCCAAGCAGTGTTTAAATGAATACAATTGTGTGCTGTTATTTTGGGGCATAAGCTAGTGAGGCGGCTGGGGTGCTGGGGACGCAGCCCCGCCGTTCCTATTACTACACTGCTAAGTTAACTCCATAACATTTTAAGGTTTTATTGATATTACTGCAGTATATTTTGACAGCCCCTTCATAAACTATTTCTGAGTATAGACTGCAACCACCTTGGATTCTTATACACACATCCTCAATGGCAACACATTGTAAAGGTAGAACTTTGGGGGATAGAAAAGAATTCATACAAAAATAGACTGTTACTAGGTAGGAAAAAGTTGGAGACACACTAAATGTGGGCAACTCTTCTTAAGTGGGAATGGTGGGAATGACAACAACTACACCCACACCCAATATCAGTGATGGGGAGTTCAGAGCTCTTGGCTGTGCAGTCAGAGGTCTACCAGAGAATATTTTCATGTCTCAGAGGACATTTTAATTTATAGATTTATAGCTCTTAAAATTAAATGTGATCTCAAGAGAACAATTATTCTATCTTCAGGCAGAAAATTTTCTGTATTATCCTACTGGGAAAAAAACTGAAACCAAAAGAAATTGAAGAGATTAAAAAAATCAGGACAAATGATTGATAAATGCTATAGGGAAAATTAAAAATCTGTTGTTTTTTTTCTCTTCTATTTTACAGGGGTGCATCTCAGTATTTTTCAAAGGTTTTCAATATTCAATAGAATGGCACTTGATTCTTAGGGCACTAGAATCTATTTAAAGCATGAAAGTTAACATTTTTAGTAATTATATTTGCTTAAAATAGACTCATTTCAATTAGAAATATTCTAGTTCTATGCCCTATTTTCCAGCAGGAAGAAATAGAAAGCTACAAAAGTTAAGAAAACCTTAAGGTCACAGGGGACCTTAGGCTCCCCAATTTTGGCTCAATAATTCATTGGCAGTTCCTGAGGTTACAGACCTAAATGTTGTGAATGTTGAAAAGAAAATCTGTGCCAAGACAAACTGTTGAAAGTGGCAATCTTTTGAATGTTTATATAAAATTAAGGTAGTGTTAGAATTTACATGATATTATTGTAAGGATAAGGTTTGCTTTTTTGTTTGTTTGTTTGTTTGCTTTTTTGAGACAGAGTTTCTCTGTGTAGTCCTGGCTGTTCTGGAACTTACTTTGTGGACAAAGCTGACCTGGCCTCAAACTCTGAGATCCATCTGCCTCTTCCTCCGGAGTGCTGGAATTAAAAGCATGTGTCACCACTGCCTGGCTAAAGTTTGCAAATTCTATACATCAAGATGAAGGATTTTTACCCTAGAAAATAATTTCCAGTTTTATTGCAGATAAAGCTCAGAGCTGCTTTGTGGTAGCATGTGGAAACAGCTAACGCTGCTGCTGCTACTGAATAGAAACTACTATTCCCGTGGAGAAGTAGTGAGTTCAATCTGCCATGGTACACACAAGAGTGTTTAGTAGCGACATTCATCCTCTCAACTTTGTTTCTTCCAAATTAGTCACTGAGCAATTCAACATTACTATAAGCCTGCTGTGTTTTGGGGACAATCAGAAGAAGGATTTTGGTTTGCTTTTATCTGTTGATATGCTTGTTATACTAAATTAAAACTCTCAAGTAGGGGGCTGGAGAGATGGCTCAGTGGTTAAGAGTATTGCCTGCTCTTCCAAAGGTCCTGAGTTCAATTCCCAGCAACCACATGGTGGCTCACAACCATCTGTAATGAGGTCGGGTGCCCTCTTCTGGCCTGCAGACATACAGACAGACTATTGTATGCCATAATAAATAAATAAATGAATAAATAAATATTTTTTTTAAAAAAAAACCTCTGAAGTATTAAAACAAGCGAAAAGGCTAGAGATCGTTAATGGTACCGGCTGTCCTTCCATTCAAAACCAACAATTGGGTCTCTGGCGGGGCTACCAACCTCTCACCCAGACCCAGATTTAATTTCCAGAACCCACTTGGCATCTCACAATCATCTGTAACTATAGTCCAGAGGATCCAACATTCTCGTCTGACCTCTGCAGACACTGCATGTATACTGTGCACATACATACAAGCACGCAGATCACCCATGGCCATAAATTAAATAAATTAAAACATAAAAGAATAGTAAAGTAGGGGCTGGAGAGATGGCTCAGTGGTTAAGAGCATTGGTTGTTCTTCCAGAGGACCTGGGTTCAATTCCCAGCACCCACATGGCAGCTCACAACTGTCTGTAACACCAGTTCCAGGGAGCCCAACACCCATGGCAAAACCACCAATGCATATAAAATAAAATAAATTAAAAAAAAGCAAAGTACTTAATTTTTATTGCTTAAACTAAAAAAAACCCACCCTATTGATTGGTGTCATTTAAATGTGAGTAGAGAGCATATATCGTAGGTCAGAAATTTTAATACAGGATGAATATGAAAATTTATCAGCTCTTTCTAGAGATTGGAAAACAGAAATGAATGAGTGAGAAATCACACCATGAAATTAGAGAAAACAACTGAAACTGAAATGTCTAAAAATGGAGTTAGTAAATGGTGGTATACAGCATTGCCAAAAATATGTGTTTTATCTGACCTTGTGGTACTGTTGTTATTCTTGGCATCTGTTGCCCTTGTCCTAGGACCATCTTACAGATGCAGAGGACTGGTCATGAAGTGATTGGAATAAAACAGGTAAATATCCACAGTGTAGGATGTATCACTCCTTTTTTTCAGGGTTGAACAAATAAATATATTATATACAGATACATGCCATAGTCTGTCTATCCATTAATCTACTGATGAACATATAGGGTAGTTCCTCTTTTTTTTTTTCTATTGTCACTGATGTTAGTATTCAGGCATCTGTACTAACCTAACCTTAGGGTCCTGACAGGATATGTCCTCAGCTGCAATCACTAAAGGCACCCCATCTGCATATTCTCTATGTTCCCTTATAAAAAGCAGGCCTTGCCTACCTCCTTTCTCTTTCTTTTTCTCTCTCTTTCTCTCTTATCACTCTTATCCCCAGGGACCAATCTCTTCTCCCCTCTCTGTCCCATTTTCTGCCTCTTCTCTTTATTCTTCCAATAAACCTCCCATGTGAGCCCTGTTCTACGGCATGACTCGTATTCAGGCGATTTTAAATTAACAACGTTGGTACATGAGATTTAGCAGGCCCTCTAGGAGCTGAGGCACATCTGGATCCTAGAACCTGGCCCACATACAAAAGCCTCACTTCTCCAACTAACGAATCACTGGGTCCCCCCATCCAACACTATCATGATTGGTTGGCTGCCCTTCTTCACCTCTGGCCATTTTCCACAAGTGAGGACTTGTCTCTTGAGTATGGTTTCTCACCTTTTGGCTCATCAAGTCCTTATACCAGGCAACCATGGCTCTCTTGGGCTCGTAGCCTTCAGCCCCCATTCTCTGCATCACAGGACAGACTGTGCCTATGTAATCCTATTCCCTCTGATTTTCTGTGATCCTAGGAATTGTAGACTATGGGAACTGTCGTCAGACCTGGTCTCAATACCCCTTGGATATCAATCAAAATGGCTGCTTCCCAGCATTTCCTGAATTTTTTTTTTTTACAAGACCTTCGCAACATTCTGCCAGTTATCCAATACACCTCTTACACTAACTCTGTTGCTTGTGGCATGTTTACTTAGTGGCAGGACCCACTGAAAGTAACTACTTCATGCTGGGACCCTACCCACCTGCTCTATCCTCAACAGATTTGCTCTCTTCCACCTGCAACACATCTGCTTTCTCATTCACTGATGGCTTTGCCTTCCATTCAAAACCAACAATTGGGTTTCTGGCAGGGCTACCCACTTCTGACCATTCCCCTGGATGTGAGGCTTCCTTTCTTGAGCACAATCCTCTCCTCAGCTTCTAGCTTTTTCTGAAGTCCTGGTACCAGGAGACTGTGTCTTTCTTGGGCTCAGAGCACTTGGCCCCTGTTCTTGCATGATGTGTACTAAACAGCTTGTGCTCACTCAATCTGATCCTCCTTGGATCCCTGGGATGCTAGCATATTCAAGCCTTTGATCTTCTTTCTCCCATTCTGCCCATCCTTGGTGTCATACACCTCCTCACTCCCATTGGGATATCTTTTTTTTAAAATGTTTGTTTGTTTGTTTGTTTGTTTATTTATTTATTTATTTATTTATTTATTTATTTATTATGTATACAATATTCTGTCTGTGTGTATTCCTGCAGGCCAGAAGAGGGCACCAGACCCCATTACAGATGGTTGTGAGCCACCATGTGGTTGCTGGGAATTGAACTCAGGACCTTTGGAAGAGCAGGCAATGCTCTTAACCTCTAAGCCATCTCTCCAGCCCCCCATTGGGATATCTTTTGGAGACCCACTGACCACTCCTTTCAAATCAAATCAGATCTGGCCTTAGTACCTTGTAGAAGATAGTTGGGAAACTGAGAAAGAATTCTCCATTTTCTTTCTTTTTCATTGCTCCAAACCTGTCTGCTCTCCCTCTCTAAATGTCCTGTCTAGGTCTGCTGCAACATAGGAGTCAGAGATAGAGACAATCCTCAGGCCTGGGGCCCTGTTCCCTTAAGCTTCAGAAGACACTGATATCAACTGCCTTGTCCCCAATTCCAGAAGAATGTGGCTTTACCCCAGAGTTCACTTCAGTGAACTCTACTGGATTGGGAACCCCATTTGGAAGTGGATGCTTTCCTTCCTGACCTGTCTCCTCCTCCTATCTTTAATAACCACACCCTGCTTCATCAATTTCCCTATGAATGATACACTCAAAAATCTCTAACCATTCCTAATCAGCTATTGTTACAGAACTACCAACTGTTAGCCACAGAGCTGGAGGCACAAGACTACAGAACATGTCCAAGTGGTGAGAACCAACAAACACTAGAGGTATCCACGACCCCCAGATTCAGAAAAGAGCCTCACAGAACAGATCCTAATATAACTCTTTACTATTCCTTTATTTAAAAGGTACTAACACTACAATGACTTCCCTCAGTAATCAACCTGTGTTTCTTGGCTAATTGGATAGAAAGAGGGGGTCCAGGAGATGCTGTGGTGATGAGAAAAGATCAGGTGTTTTAAGGTTTGTTTATTTAAAGAAAGCTTAAGTGGTGACAAGGAAGACTGACTTCAGATGTTTAAAAGAATGAAACATTTTCCACATTTCTCTCTCACTATGCTATGGTTATATTAAGACTCTAGAAGTTCATAGTTTTAACATTAATCAGTGGAATTCTGATAAGCTATTAATCTGGCAAGGTAATATTACTATGTGAGTATACTACCTTTTCTGTAATGTAGATTTTGGTACAGATTACAAACAGTGGGAATGCTAAATATGTCTAAAACTTACCTTTTAATAAACTCTAGGAATTCTTGTGAGCTCCAGAGAGTCAACTTGGATCCACCTTGAACAGCATTTTGCCAAGTCCAAGTGGTACTGGATGGTTTCATAGAGCCTGGACAGTGAAGTGAAACTGCCAGATACCCAGGACAGCTTTCTCAGGGACCCCAAAGATGCTCTACATTCCCCAGGTCAGCAGAAAGCAGTCACGAGAACACGGCGACCTCATTCCCGCCTCATCTGCTACCCCTTTCTAACTCCTCACCTTTTTATAATAAATGAAAGGGAGAATGCTAGTATTCAGGCATCTGGACTGGCCTGCCTTTAGGGTCCTGACAGGATACATGCTTAGCTGCAGCCACTAAGTGCACCTCCTGTGCACATTTGCTACGTTCTCTTATAAAAGATGGAACTTGTCCATCTCCTGTCTTTCTCTCTTCTGCCACTCTTGTCCTCAAGAACTGGTCTCTGCCCTCCTCTCTGTCCCCTTTTCTTTCCTCTTCCAATAACCTCCCCATGTGTGCCCTGTTGTATGGTGTGACTCCTTCCAGACGACTTTCAAAATTATAACAACTGGTGCTGCTGTGAACTGGGTTTATGTGTACACGCCTGGGCCTGTTTTCAGCTCAAACCATATTCCTATGAGAGGGATGGCTGGGTTATATGGTCACAAGCTAACTTTCTGAGGAACTACCAGGTTGTTTTATATATCAGCTGAACCATTTCTCATCTTCACTACAGCAAGGATTCCACTTTCTCCATATTTTCATGCTATTTTCGGTTACTACAATCATTTGAATGAGTTTATGCTGGTATCTTACTGGTTTTCATTTCCCCGATTCTGAGGAACTTAGGTAGTTTTAAAATGTGTTTATTGGATATCAGCTTATTTTCATGGGAGAAATGTCAAATCAAGTCTACGGTCAATCTTGGTCTTAAAGTTTTTTTTTTTGTTTTGTTTTTTTTAAGTTTTGTTCTGTTTCTCTGTGTAACAGCCCTGACTGTCCTGGAACTCTTTAGATGAGGTGGGCCTTGAACTCAGAGATCCACTTGCTCTGCTTCCCAAGCTTTAGGATTAGAGACATACGCCACCACTGCTTGGTGACACGTTAAGTTTTTAACTTTGTTTTTGATGCCATATTCAAGGAATCATGACCAATCTAGTGCCATAAAACTTTCCCTTTGTTTTCTTCCAGTATTTTCCTTGTTTAGCTCTTATGTTTGTCTTTGATATCTGTTTTGTGTTAATTTTTCTATACGGTATAAGGTCATCACTCCAACCTCCTATTTTTTTTTAATGCATGTAGGTATCTTGTTTTCTCAGGACTATTTATAGATTCCCCTAGCCCCCGCAAATGTTTCTGGGATCTTTGTAGAACATTATTTGATCATACTACAAAAGTCTGTATCTAGGATCTTTATTCAACTCATTGGTTCTTAAGTTTATGCCAATACCTCTTAGTCTGATCATATACCTTTGCAGTAAGGTTGAAGCCAGGAAGTCTGGGATCTTGCCTCTGTTCTTTTCAAGACTGCCTTGTCTGTTTGGACCTTTACGCTTCCACTTTGCTGGAGAGTGCACTGAATGTGAAGGCGGATCAAATTAATTCAGGCCAATTGGTATAATCTAAAAGCAACTTTAATATAAAGGAGCACTCACGCAACCGAAGTTCCAGCGATGCCCAGAAATAGGAGCCAGGAAGAAGGGGTCACCAGCGTTTGTGCACCCCAATTTATAGAGATTTTCCCGAGGCCGTCCCGCCCCCAAAGGGCGGGCTCTCTCTACACTGAATGGAAAGGCATTTCATGTGCGCTGGGTGGTGACTTTCAGTGCAGATCATTCACTTTTATAACGAAGTTCAAAATCACTTTGTCCACTCAATTCTACTAGCTTATTAGCAGACAGTTTCCTTCTTCCCTCTTGTTTCCCTTGGGGCTACATAAATTGCATCATGTCATAAAGTCTTTTCCGATTTGACAGCAATGTTTTAAAGTTTTACCCAAATTGCTGCATATAGTTTTAATTTGTTAATTTTAACTTCTATGTAAAATTCTGTTATTCATCTGATTCCCAGTATGGCTGAAAAAATTTACCACAGAGTGCCTTGAAACCACAGAAACTTATTTGCTCACTACCAGGAGGGTAGAAGCCTCTTGATATTATTTTGGAAGTTTATGGGACAGTTCCATTCCCGCCCTTCCTCCCCGCCCCGTGCTGATTTCTAGCAATTCTTGGTATTCCATGGACTGCAGACATCACTCCAATATCTGCTGTGTTACCCTAAGGATTCTTTTCTTGAGGTTGTTCTATATACCTATTCTTTCTTTCTAAATACTGCATATCACCGATTTTAGGGTCTGTCTTTTTAAGGTTTCTGTGCTGTGCAGAGTCATGACCATAGCAACTCTTATAAAGGAAAATATTTAACTGGGGCTGGCTTACAGTTTCAGAAGTTGTGGTAGTTTGAATAAAAATGGCCCTCATTAGTCCATAGGGAGTAGCATTATTAGAAGGTGTGGCCTTGTTAAAGTTGGAGTGGCCTTGTTGGAGGAAGTGTGCTACTGGGGCAGGCTTTGAGGTTTCAGATGCCTAGTATGGCATTCTCTTCCTGCTACCTGTTGGTCCAGATATAGAACTCTCAGATCCTTCTCCAGCACCATGTCTACCTGCATGCTACCACCCTTCCTGCCATGATGATAATGGACTAAATCTCTGAACTGTACACCAGCTCCAGTTAAAAGTTTTCCTTTGTAATAGTTGCTGTGGTCATGGTGTCTCATCACAGCAATAAAACCCTAACCAGGACAGAGGCTTAGTCCATTATCATCATGGCAGAAAGCACAGTAGTGTACAGGCAGATATGATGCTGGGGAAATAGTTGAGTTCTACATCTGGATTGGTAGACAGCAGGATGAGAAAACCACACTGGGCCTTCCAGCTTGAGCATTTGAGACCTCAAAGCCCACCCACAGTAATATGCATCGTTTAATGAAGCCACACCCATTCCAACACAGTCACACTTTCTAATATTGACATTCCCTGGTGACCAGGCACTCAAAAACATTAGTGTATGGGGCCATTTCTATAAAAACCAAGACAGGGACTATTCTATTTCAATATGACATCATCATAAGGAAGACCTTACTTCCAAATATGATTAAATTCTGAGAGTCTCTATATGTTTGTGTGTGTAGTACTTCATCTATTATGTACTATATAACTAATGTAGACTGCTTATCCATTTATTTCCTTAACTGATAAATATCCTGGTTGTTTGATAATTTTACTTTTGTTGGGATGAATATTTTTAAATAATTCTTTATCTATGTATGTAGGTCTTCAGTCAATATATTTAAATGGGAATTTCTGATTAATATCATAAATAGTTTCAGCTTTACAATTAGATGTCAAATTACTTGCCAAAGAAGCTTTAACTGACTTTGCCATCAACAACAATGGAAAGTTCTTGTCCCACCACCCCCAAATACCTGTCAACACCTAACTTAGATCTTGTCAGATGAATTTATCTCTTACTTTAAAAAAACAAGCGCAACTATCAATGTATTAAACAAGCACAGAGAGGGAGTACAGCTCAGTGGAAGAGCACTGAGCTAGCATATGAGGCTCTGGGTTCTATTAGTTCTGCTTCGATTTTATGTTCTAATAGAGCAATAGTATAATTTCCATGTGTCCACCACACAGCTGCAGTGATCATTCATTCATAACCAATACTGGTTCGTGGCTACTACAGTAAAACTCCTTCTCTCCTATGTTATGTTAAAGCAAATATAAGACATAGAAAATAACTTGAAAAACTTATTTGCGTGTTTTTCATGTGTGCATCCCATGGATCCATGTAGAGGTCAGAGGACAGCTTTGCTGAGATGGTTCTCTCTTTTCTCTTTTAAGTTGGTTCTGGTCATCAAACTCAGGTAAAGAACTGTCTCACCAGCCCCAACAAAGTTTCTTGGTCTTGGTGGGCCTTGAAGTCCTTCTGCCTCAGACTCATAAATGCTGAGATTGCAGGGCTGTGCCACCATAGTTGATTTCAATCTTTTTGTTGAAGCATATTCATAATAAAGGTCCATTACTGGCATACTGGCATATAAATTTATTTAAATGCATGTATGTTTCATTCTTTTTCTGTAAAATGTTTGGTAGACATTCTGAAGGTATTTTCTACTTTCTAATACCTTCTATTGTACATAAGAAAGTCAATTGTTTACATATTTAGTGTTTGTTTTCTTCTTAGGGTTAGCTTTAAGGTTCTCTATTTGCTTCAATAGTTTTTCCTTGATTTGTTTCTATGTAGACAGTTTTTATTTATTCTGTTTAGGACACTGAGTACTTTTCAAAAATAAGGACTTACCTGTCATACCAATTCTAGAAAAGCTCAGCCATTATTTTAATGCCACATTTTCCAGTCTCCCCATCTGTTACTGTGACCAGGCATTCTTATCTTCTCATTCTATATTTCTACTACTCTTGTAATTTTTTAATCCTCATCTTTTGTTTGTAAAGGACCAATTTCTGATCCACAAATTATTATTTCAGGGGTCTAAAAATTTAGTGGTCTAAACAAGTCTTCAGTGAACACTTTAGTCCTACAAGTTGTATTTTTGCCTTATCCTGTCCCATTTACTCATGACGATTTGATTCTCTCTTTCCTGTAGTCACTGTAAAGCTAATGGTTTTCTCTCTGGCTGCTGACATGCCAGTTGTGCTCCTTGTCTCTGCTGACCATGGAGATTATGCTTCTTCTGATCACATCTTTACTTGAGAGGGTGTTTGTTTTTCCTCCAACAAAACTCCCCCAAATCCTGTTTGTGAAAAGCCTAGAAATTTTTGCTTTGGCTTCTTGTTACAGACCAGGAATTATAAAAGTTTTCAGCTCTCCTTTCACAAAGGTGTTGGCCTTTGAGACCATGCTTTGGGCAGCAGGCCCAGTCCCAGCTACTCAGAACACCAAAGCCAAGCCTTCTCCCAGCCCTTGGATGACATATTATCTTTTTCTGGTAGCTCTGGCCTCTTGTTCTCCTGTTAGCTATTTGTTATATAGTAGCTATAGTATAATTAGTTACTTATTATTTTTCTTGCACTCACTCTACTGCAATAACATTATTTTTTTAAAAGGTATGGTCACAATGTATAGCCTGGCTGGCCTGGAACTACTCCAATAAACTTTGAACATTCCTTCTCCTCCCTTCAAACTTACATATCACTGCAGCTAAATATAACACTACTCCACTCTTTCAAAATACCAAGTATAATGGCATACAAATATGAAGGTGCTACGATGAAACCTATTACTTTACATGCTAACTTTAAAATTTAATAAATTAAAATTATGATTTGGTTGCAACCTAGTTTTGTAAGTTTACTTTTTCTTTTTATCATTAAAGTATTATTGATGGAGCTAAATTTTTCACTACTCTTGTTAATATACTTGGAACAATCACGTCCCAAAAATTCAGCTCAGAAATCTTTCCTACTCTTCTTCCAACTTCTTTATAAAGCCTATGTTTCTTTACTAGATGGAGGTTATCTTGCCATCTGCTGAACTTTAGATCTCTCGTGAAACTCCTAACGTGTACCTCAAAATATACCAACTGAAGCTTCTGGTTCACTGTGTGAGCTAGAGAATACAGATACTAAAAAGACAAAGAACCAAGAGCATGCCTCTTGAAAACAGTAAGCTAGCTTTGAATCATGACTGTGCTCTTTAGTATTAGGTAATGGGAAAAGTTATTTTGCCTCTCTGTACCTCAGTTCTGACCTGCATGAAATACATAAAATAACAGTGCATGTCACAGAGAAATGCTTATAAAAATTAAATGGGTTATTATCTATTAGGTGCATACAACAGTGCCAAGTTCATAGAACCCACTTAATAACTGCTTGCTAAAATTATGAAGGATAAAATTGGGACTATCTTGTTACTATATTGCCCAATCACATCTTTTCTACACAACAGGTGGCAGTTCAATATTTTAGAAGATACAATCAAAATAAACTAGTTAATTCAAAACATTATACAGCAATAATAAGATTAAATGCTGGAAGAATTCATATATGAAAAGAACCTTCTTGAATGAGTTTGTAAGAAAATATTTTTATGAAAGAGGTATTCTGCAGTGAAAGACCCAATGACCTTTAGGGCGAGGTATGGACCTATAAATCCCAGCTACTAGGGAGAGGAAGAAACAGCTCTTGAGCCCAGGAATTCAAGACCAGCAGCATAGGAAAGTTCTGTTCTCAAGAAGCTAAAGACCAGATTCAGGAGAGGGGTACATGTCCGTAACCACAGCACATGGATCCTGAGTGTAAAGCCCGCCTGGCTACATATACTTAAGCTGTTCTAGGCAAGCTGGGACACAGGATGATTTTACATTTGTAAGCATAAGATATTAAACACTCACCTAGGATGACAGCAGTGAGGGATTTCAAAATGAGACAGGTGAATTGAGCTTTCCCAAATAAAAGGTATTTATAATAGGAAAAGATAAGTAATAAGCAAATACACAAACAAATAAATGAGTCTCTCAAATTAGCACAGTAAGATGAATATACAGATACTTGAAAGTTGGAGAAGAGTAAATTTGGTTTTGGATATGCTGAATTTCAGTAGATCATGATAGGATTAAAAGTTATAAAAGGAAAGTAAAAGGTCTTTTTGTTTAGATTTATTCACTTTCATGTGTGTGTTTGATTGTATGCATGTATTTCATATGTGTGCAGAACCCGAGGAGGGAACTGGACCTCCCAGAACTTGAATTATAGATGACTATAACCCACCATATGGATACTAGAAACTGAACCTGGGTCCTCTGCAAGAACAGCAAGTGTTCTTAACCACTGAATCATCTCTCTAGTCACAAGTAAGAAGTTTTGAAACTGGAAAGTCCTGGAAATGTAGGTGCTTTAGGGTTTCTATTGCTGTGAAGAGACACCATGACCATGGTAACTCTCATAAAGGAAAACATTTAATTGGGGTGGCTTACATTTGCAGAGGTTTAGTCTGCTGTCATCATGGTATGACATGGTGGCAAGCAGACAGATACGGTGCTGAAGAGAAGCTGAGAGTTCTACTACATCTAGCAGGCAAAAGAAAGTAAACTGTCTCACTGGGAGTAGCCTCTGCATAGGGTACCTCAGAGACCACGCCCACAGAGACATGCTTCCTCCAAGTCCACACCTTGTAAAGGTGCCATTTCCTTTGGGGGTCATTTCCCATGAATCCACCTCAACAGGCATACATGAGAGTAACTATAATTTAGGATACTCTATATTAAGATTAACAGTCCAGTACCAAGTAAAATAATTCAGCTCAGTGAAAATCTAAATTCTAGGGAGCATAGCTGGCTGAACTCTCAAATGTAAGACCATCAACATCAAATGCATGGCAGGGTGGTGTGCAATCCTGAGCAGCAATGGCCACTCAAAGTATAAAGTTCGTGCAAGTTTATTTAATAGCAGGAACCACTGCATAAATTGAACATAATTTCGAATTAGAGGAAATAGGTATCATTATAGGAGTAAACTCAAATTCTATTTTCTGACACATGCGTGTGTATTAATTAAGATCGTCTAACACATTCATTTAACTGACTTTGAAGCTCAATGGTCGTAACTCTGTGACCTTTGAAGTGAAGAGCACAATTTCATAAATTCAAAGAAAAATGGTGCTGTCTTTCAGTAACATATTACTGTACATGTTTAGGGAGAACTAGCACTGTAGTTGTGAAAGTATTGAACAGAATTCATGAAATGTTTATTGATTTAAAAATGCTTTATAATTTCTCCATTCACATAAAATTTTCTCTGAATCACCCTTAATCATTTTTTTCAGTCTCTTCAAAACTAATATATTCTGTTCTCATGGTTTAGACATTATCTTTTATTGTTTCTTTTAAGGTCTTGGACCTTTACTGTGCCATTTCTGAAGATTCAATTTGTATTTATTTCTTTGCTCTTTTGCCCTTAGGATTAGATTATGCTCATACATCCTATTCAGGAAGTGACATAAGCAGAAGCAGGAGCACAGGCACAGGGAGCTCTCGTGCCTTTCTCCACAGAACTGAGAACCTAAGCACGGTTTTGAGCCATCCAAGGAAATGTTTATGGTGGATGTGTATACACTTGTTTATCTGTGTTCTCACCAAGTATCATCCTTAGCCTATTTCTACCTTATTTTTGGTATTACAGTTCTCACTGACCTTGGAGTTCACCAACTGGTTAGTAGCCAACTCCAGAGATCCTCCTACCCCATGTCCCCAACTGCTGTGCTGGGGTTACAAATTCTATGCAGCTGGGCACCACATGTAGAGATCTTATGTAGGTGCTGTGGATCTGAACTCAGATCTGTGTTTATGCAGCAAGCACATTTAGTGATTGGGTTATTTCCCCAGCCCCCATTTATTTAGGTGTATGTGTGTTTATTTTTATTTTTAGAATCAGAATTGATGTGGGATGTCCTTCTATATGCTGTGAATATGTTTTATTACCACTGGTTAATAAAGAAGCCGATTTGGCCAATAGCCAAGCAGAATAAAGCCAGGTGGGAAATCCAAGCAAAGAAAAAGGGAAAAGGAAGGCAGAATCTGGGAGATGCCAGCAGGCACCAGAGGAACAAGATGAGCAGTAACAAGCCGTGAGCCTCATGGTAAAATATAGAATAATAGACATGGGCTAATTTTAAGTTGTTAAAACTAGTCAATAATAAACCCGAACTAACAGACCAAACAATTTGTAATTAATATTAACCTTCAAAGTGGTTATTCAGGAACTGGCTGGTGGGAGAGAAACCTCAAGTTACACAGGGTCTTGCAATATAGCCTCGATTGGCCTAACCTAAAACTTGTGTTCTCCAATGCTTTGATGTCCTAAGTGCTGGGATTATAGGCATTAACCACCAGATCTAACTATAATTGTGTTTCTATATACTAACAAAGAACAATCTAAAAATGAAAAAAATCAAGAATATAATTTAAAATAGTTATGAACAGAATAAAATACTTAGGAAAAATGTCAACAGACTTATACATGGTTATAAAATAGTGCTGAAAGAAAATAAAGGAGACTCAAATAAATACAAAAATATCCTATGATTGTGGATGGAAAACTTAATATTGCTATGGTTTGAACACTACAATATTCTTAAATTCAACTTAAGACCCAATCAACAAGAGGGATACCATACTGTACCAGAAATCTAGGTAGCTATTAAGTGCTAGTTAAATCATGGTTAATGGAGGAGAATCTTCAACCATAAATTTACTAAACCAGCATAATCCTTAACAATAATCTATAAACATCTGTCCTTATATCTGAGTCTATCAAATTAGCACAGTAAGATGAATATACAGATACTTGAAAGTTGGAGAAGAGTAAATTTGGTTTTGGATATGCTGAATTTCAGTAGATCATGATAGGATTATGAAAATGTGAAACAGTACAGCTGCTGTGGAAAACAGACTGATGATTTTCTCCACACTAAACAGAGAATTATCACATGAATCATCAATTCTACTTAGTTGTACACACTCAAAATAAGTAAGAACTGGAATACACACACACACACACACACACACACACACACGAGTAGCATTCATACATTTATAACAATGTCTAAAGGCAGAAACATCCTAAATGTCCAAATAATGCAATAGATAATATTCACATATGGTAGACTATTTAATCAAAAGAAACCACAAAATGGATAAACAATAAAATATACTAAGTGGGAGAAGAAATATTCTCACACACCCCCTTTTTGAAAATATTCAGAATAGGTGTATCTACAGACACAAAATACATATTGGTGGCTGCTAGGCATCAAGAAGGCAGAGCAACTGCTTGATAGGTATAGAGTTTCCCATTATGATGATTTTAAAATTTTAGAGCTACACAGAAGTGGTTATCGTCCAACATTATGATTACACTATACTACATAATACTCAACCATTCACTTTTGAAAGGTAATTTTATATTATATAAATTTCATTTCAATTTCAGAAAAATGTTAAAATAAATCCACTTACCCAACAACTAACCAAATTAAAAAAACCTATACTGGCCGGGCGGTGGTGGTGCACGCCTTTAATCCCAGCACTCAGGAGG
>NC_022018.1:5768994-5774595 GCF_000317375.1 Microtus ochrogaster
TCTGTGAGTTCGAGACCAGCCTGGTCTACAGAGCTAGTTCCAGGACAGGCTCCAAAACCACAGAGAAACCCTGTCTCGAAAAAACCAAAAAAAACAAAAAAACAAAAAAAAAAAAACCCCAAAACAAAAAAACCTATACTGAGATATCAAAAAGACAAATTGCATACACTATCAAGCGCTGGAAAAGTGGAGCAATGGGAATGCTCACAAGCTGGAAGAATAAATTGGTCACAACTATTTAAGAGAAACAGCCAGGATCTAGAAGGGCCAGCTCAGCATAGGTTGGTCAGTGTACAAGTACCAACAGAAGAAAGTGTCTACTGTTTGGCAGTGCACTTTGCTAGAATATTGCAGTGTAAAAATGAGAAGCTACAGTTCTTTAACACACAGACATAGGTGAGGAACTGTAACACAGTGTAGTTCAGCTCTGGGGTGGATGGGTATTAGTTTTAGATTAACAGCTCATATAAGTCCTAGATTTAATCACTTACTAGTTACGATTTTAGGCAAATTTGAATTTTATTTCTGTATCAATTCTGAATAGTTTTTCCTTTCTACTCAAGGAATAGAGTACTGTACTGTAGGAGGTAGATTAAGATACTGATTTTTGAGTCAGGCAACCATTTTGAGACTGAATTCCAACCATTTACCCTTCATACTTTTAGGCAAATCTGAATTTTATTTCTGCATTAATTATGGAATTTCTTTCCTTTATTCTTAAGGCTATAGTTTTGATCTTTGCTTCTAATTATTTGGTCAACAACTCAATTCCATCTAAAAAATATGAAGATTCTATACTACATTAAAAAACAAAACAAAATGAAAACTAAGCTTCTTAAGCTTATGTATTTACCCACTGCCTTCCCAGCTTCATCTCACACTGTGTCCACCATACTGCAGAAGTAGTTCTCGCCTATTACCTCATCTTAAACAGTTTGTGACGGGTCTTCTTTCATAGATTCACTCTTTTTTAGCATAAAAAGTGATTTTTCACAGCTTATTGACAAAAGGGTCTACCTGTGTAATTATATTCAACATACGGATTAATGATAGAGAATAAAGTTTATCTTGTTTACGAGAGTAGTTTGATGTATACAATGAATTAGTAAGTTAGCATTCAAATGCATCCTTACATTTGCTGAATATCTTATTTAAATATTTAGAAATTACTATTTCCAGGACTAGAGAGATGGCTCAATGGTTAAGAACACTGGCTGCTCTTCCGGAGGCCTTGTGTTTGATTCGAAGAATTCACACGGTAGCTTACAACTATCTGTAGTTCCAGTTTTAGGGATCCTGGTGCCTTCTTCTGTCCTCTCCTGACACTAGGCATATACATGATTCACAAACATGCAGGTAAACACTCATACACATTGCAGGCAGGCAGGCAGGCAGGAAGGAAATTGCATAAGGAAGTTACTATTTCCTCAATTCTAACCACATTGCTGTTTCAGAATATCTTAGATTTAAAAAAAAAAACTGTTCTTTTGTTTTAGTCACTTGAATCTAATTGAAGGTCAAAATGTGTCACCTTTGACTAGCCTCACTAGTTGAGAATATGAAGAGATAGCCCAAGGAACTTAAAACCATGCCAAAAGATTGTCCTGTACAAATGTCTTGTACAATGGGTATTGAGTGACTGAGTGAACAAATCAGTGAGATCAACCTAATTCCATAATTTAATTCAGTTTATCCTATAGACCCCACAGTGGATATGGAGATTAAAAAAAAGACATGACCTAAACTATCAGGTTATTTATGGTGACAGAGGAGTGTAAACAACTAGGACATAACAATCCAAGAATTATACCTCAGTCTCAAAAAATATATTCTCACTACTAAGAAGGCTAGATACAGCAGAAATATAAAATATAAAAACTAAACCTTGTAATACAGAATGTAGGAAGGCATCTTATATCATGAAAGGGAATAAAAGATGAAAATGTGACATTGTTTTGATCAGAAGAAAATTGGATTACAGATTAGTCTACAAGGACCAGAGTGCTAGTACTGTCTAATGACTGATAAATGCAGGCTTTGAAAAGTCAAAAGAAAAATCTCTGCTTCTCTATAGGTATATCTCACTTATATTTTAAAATATGAAAATTACCCGTCTAGAAAATACTTAATATGGTATGATTTGTCTTCTATAAATTACTTCCCTTTTGCAAAAACAAAATATAATTTACTTAAGTACCTGTTTTGTTTAATATCATAATATCACAAAAACAGAAGTGTTCATTTTGGAAATATAGAGGAAAACATAGAAAATAGCATTCATTTAATCAGTAACATCTCTGTCTAGAACAGAGATCGTAATTCCCTGGGGTCGCTTATCAGATATTTACAATACAATTCATAACAGTAACAAAATTACAGTTATGAAGTAGCAATGAAACAACTTTGTGGTTGGGGTCACTGCGACATGAGGAACTGTATTAAAGGGTTTCAGCATTAGGGAGATTGAGAACCACTGCAGTAAAACAGGTAGCATTTACTTGTTATAAAATCGGCTGTGTTCTCAGATTTCAAAGCGCACAGATGTAGTAAGATTCAAGGTAGCAGTAATTAATTATAAGCAAGCCAACATGTAGGCTTCACAAAAGACTCACTTTAAACACTTAATTATCAATATTATCCTGGCATTGTTAAAATTAATTGTAGAGTATTTCCATTATACAAAGTTTCTAAGAAAAAAATAAGTTTATATTTAAAAAATTAAAGCCAATAATCACAAGAGAAATGGTAAAAAGAGCATCTTTGTGTTGTATGAAATAGTTTTTGTATGAGATTATTAAAATGAATATGACATTAGGGAGGATTAAACAGTAGAATAAGATAGTGCTAAACCATTAATAATTTTATTATTCTTTGGAAATTAAATCAAAGTATCTGTCCCTTCCACCTTTATATACACATATCATTATTCTCATAGTATTTTATGAAAGTATACACAAATGTGTAAACTAGGATGTAAGTCTTAGATACATATAAATGTACACTCTGTTCTACGCTCTGAAGAAGGCATTTTCTTCTTACCCAAAGAAAGCTACTATAACAAGACGAGATAGTTAATACAGCAGAGTATGAAATCCCATTGTGTTCTGCATTCTTCTGTTTACAATGGAATGTCATAGTACAGAAAAATCCCTGCCTTAGTTGTAAAACATCCATTAGATTTCATTTCTATGTGAAGAAAAAAAAATGTTCTCTTTTCCTCTCTCCCTCCCTCTCTTTTCTCTCTCTCTCTCTCTCTCTCTCTCTCTCTCTCTCTCTCTCTCTATGTAACAGTCCTGGCCATCCTGGAACTTGCTTTGTATACCAGGCTCACCTTGAACTCAAAGAGATCTGCCTGCCTCTGCCTGGGATTAAAGGCGTGTGTACTATCATGCCCAGCTGAAGAAGTAAGTATTAGAAAAGAAATTCTGAATATAAATTTAGTAACAGAGAAATATCAAGGCAAAGCTTTAGAACTGGAAGGGGTCAAGGTTAGGACTCTAGAGGGGAATGAGTGCACATCTGGCTAGAGGGGGTGGTGTGGGCAACGCTGAGGCCATCAGCGAGGGCAATTGTCAATGGTTCTCTTGTCCTCTCAGGGACTGCAGGGGCATCCTAGATAACACACAGTTAATTTCTCTAGGGAAAGGGATGGTGCCCAAAGACTGGTAATGGACTTCTTACAGGCACTGGGCAAACAAGAACTTGAAATGAAGAATTTGTTGGGAAAAACTGAGAAAACTGGTAAATTTTGTATTCTGTTATCATACTTGCTATATTCTGACAAGGTTGTGAAAATACAGGGACTTAATTTTCACAAGAAGTGATTTTAAAAGACGCACAATAGGATTTTAATGAAGCAAGATACAAAACATGTAATGAGTAAATATTCCGATTTCTTTTTAAACTCTCATAATGAATAATCTTTTCTATCCTGGTGATCCAAAGAACTACAGAGTGTATGGGTGGACTTTCTTATACCTATTCTGTAAAATGTTTCCCCCCTTTTCTAGTTCTTTACCTAAATAAAGTATCTTTGATTTAAAACACAAATACATGAAATATATGAGTGTTCTAATAAACAAAATTTAAACATTTACTTTTTGGCAAAAGACAGATATTCTGGAACTGACAAATTATTCTGAAGTGAAAAACTTTTTAGGAGATATATTTGATAAAAATGATTTTCTTGAAGGATTAACTAGTAAGTTGTAGCATGAATTCTAATTGGTATTATTAATAAAATCCTGGAGTCAAATATTAGGGGGTGAAAACTGAGAGATCACAGAAGCAGTGCAGCCAGGCACTAGAGAATTCTTCCGTCTATAAATACTCAGACCCAAATGGGTGATCCTGTGCCTCAGTCTGCACTGAGCTCCTGTCTCCTCCCGCCTTATATCCTCTCTCCTCCAAGCCAGCCACACATCTCCTCTCTTCACCTCCCTAGTGCTGGGATTAAAGGCATGTGATCCCAACTACTTGGATCACCTTTGTGTGAGCTCTGTTTCTTTTAGACTGGATCAATTTCGTATTGCCCAGGGTGGCCTTGAACTAACATGATCCCTCTGCCTCTGTCTTCCAAATCCTGGGATTAAAGGTGTGTGCCACCATTGCTTGGCCTCTAGTGACTTAGCTTTGCACTCTGATCTTCAGGCAAGCTTTATTTGTTAAGACACAAACAAAAAAATCACCACCATAAGTGTTAAGTAGCAAGCTGATATTTCCAAGGATGAATACAAAGAGTTGATTGTGCTGGTCCTGATGGCCCAAATCTTTAATCCCAGCACTCAGGAGGCAGAGTCATGAGGATCTCTGTGAGTTAGAGGACAGCCTGGTCTACAAAGTGAGTTCCTGGACAACCAGGACTGTTGCACAAAAAAAATTACACCTTAACCCCCCCCCCCCAAAAAAAAAAAGAGTTGACTGCTAAGGTAAATGCTTGAGACTGATCACTGGAGACTTCAGCTTTCATTGTCTAATTACATTAAAAAACCTTAAGCAAAACAAAACAAAAATTTCATAAGATCTTCAGACAAAAATGTCTCATTAATACTCCAGTGTTCTCAGGGCTTGTATCTTTTTTATTGTGTGTGTGTACACAGACATGTAAAAATGCACAAATGTGTGTGTTGTGTGCCATTCTCCAGTAGCCATTTACTGTTTTTCTATATGTGGGTATTGGAAATCAACCTCAGGCCCTCATACTTTCTTGACAAGCATTTACTAACTTGTTTCTTTTGGTTCTTTTTTAAGCATGGGAAAATGATACTCAATTTAACAAGCTTAAAAGTACTGTGCTAGTCAAATTGCACTAGTCAAATAACAGAAAGGTAAGAGTGGCAACTACAGAATAGCAGATAACAAGAAGCAATAAACAGACTGGTATTTATGCCTTCTAAATAACAATAGGAAAATAATCTACATAACCACTTAATGTAGTTTTGCAGATGGCTACAGAGACTAGGGAATGACTGAATTAAACTTATTTCCCTAAAAGTTACAAACATCTGTTTTAACTGAGCTAAATTTTTTTTTAATTTATTTATTTATTAAGGATTTCTGCCTCCTCCCCGCCACCGCCTCCCATTTCCCTCCCCCTCCCCC
>NC_022018.1:5774755-5787717 GCF_000317375.1 Microtus ochrogaster
AAGTCTGGTTTTACCCCATGCTTTTTCAGACCCAGGCTAGCTGGTCTTGGTGAATTTCCGAAAGATCATCCCCATTGTCTCAGTGTGTGGGTGTACCCCTTGCGGTCCTGAGTTCCTTGCTCATGCTTCCCCTCCTTCTGCTCCTGATTTGGACCTTGAGATTTCTGTCCGGTCTGAGCTAAATTTTTTTTCCCTCAAAGAGTGGTAGTGTGCTGGAGCCTAAACACATCAACTAGTTTCAGAAACTTTTTGATTCTGTTAAGTATATCCAAAATTAAACATTAAACTGCAACAATTTAAAATTAACTTATAGTAAAAGAAGTGAGTTTCAAATATCTCACCTGCAAAATGTTTGAGACCAAAATGCTTAGTTTAGAGGGTTGCACTTCCGTATATTCTCACAGAAAAGTCTCCCAGGGTTGAGCAACCCCTCACCTTAGACTCTGAGCAGGATGCTCAAAACATAGCAGACTTTGGAGTTTCTCCAGTTGCAGATTAGTGTGCATTCCTCTTTTACTACAGCTGACTACTGTGTATGTCTCTGAGGATGTTACATACTGTATCCGTAGGAGGGAAAGTGAGCGGTGACCATGCAGCTCTTCCCAACAATGCTTCACACTGACAGTGGGAGAAAGCAAGCCACTGAAACTGAACAGTGCTACAAATCAAGGTTCCTTCCCTCCAAAGAAACATTTGAAAACAATCTACCAGCACACAACTCTTACGGCATTAAATCTCTCTCTCTCTCTCTCTCTCTCTCTCTCTCTCTCTCTCTCTCTCTCTCTCTTTTTTTTGATTTTTCGAGACAGGGTTTCTCCGTAGTTTTTTTTTGGTTCCTGTCCTGGAACTAGCTCTTGTAGACCAGGCTGGCCTCGAACTCACAGAGATCCACCTGCCTCTGCCTCCCGAGTGCTGGGTTTAAGGCGTGTGCCACCACTGCCTGGCCTCTTACGGCATTCTAAAATGTTGATGCAGAGAGTTTGTTTAAAATGTTTGAGATATTTGAAAAGCTGCTTCCTGAAAACAAGTCAATGATGACATATAGAAAAATAATAATGCTAACAATATAGCAATATATGACACAGTAATAAGATACTAGTTTAAAAATTACATCCATATTAGAATACTCCATCAAACAAACAAATGAGCACTCTTATTTCATAGAGAAGACTATGCCATCCATCTTCAACCGACTGATACGATTCTTAGAGTCTGTTATCTCGAGGAGAAGTAAGTAAGAGCCACCACCAGTCACTGCTGAGTTCTTAGGATGGCGCTCTTATTTCTGGCACCTGGAACCAAAGCCTACACTTGTTGAGATGAAAACTGAGGAAAACAGTCGTGTTTCCTAGAATTAGTTTTCAAGGTGTCACACTGTAGGAAGTAAGGAGGCTAGGACATTAGCATCTTCTGTTTTGGAATAAGTGAAGAAGTTTTGCTTTTGCAGGTAACAGAGAAAATGTCAGTTGGAAACAGTGGGAAGGAAAGAAGGAAGAAGGAAAGAGGGAAGGGAGGGGTTCAGTATGTTAGAGAACGTGTGTGTGTGTGTGTGTGTTTGTATACATTATCAAAGGAGTAGTATCCTTTGGGGAAGACATACCCACATGGATGAACTTAAAACTGTTGAGATTTGAAGCTGCCTTAAATTAAACCATACAATCACAGAGTATGTACTAATGTAATTTAAAAGGAAAGATAAGCTGATTATAATTTTGGATCTTTACAGTTACATTATTTGTGTTCTGAAAATAATTTCACATCTTACAACATTTATAAAGTAAGGTAGAAACTATCAAACAGAAAAAACAGATACGAGGAGGTAAATCAGGAGTTTCAACAAGTACTTCTATGCAATAAAAAACACTGCGAGTTGGGATACTTTCTTCTCAAGAATACAACCAAGTATCTTTACGACCAAAGAGGCTTATTTAAATTTGGAAAACGAAATAAAACAAGCATATTCATTCAAATGACTAAAAAACCCAATTACTTCTAAAGACCTTTTTTTTCTATTCTTAGAGCAAGCGAATCAATCCAGTAGCACAGAGAAAAGTACAGTAATAATTATAAGACAGTTTCTCAGGAGATGAAATGCCAGCTGCATAGAAGATGTTGTGATTCACGGGCTCTGCTTTTTTTGAGGTCTTCCAATTCAATACTAACCAGACCCATCTAGATTAGCTTATAAAATCTGACAAGGGTGCAGCCGATGGCAATAAGGATGCAGAATAGTGATTTTATTTCTTATTTTATGCATTGCAGCCCCAGGGAAAGAGATAACGAGAACAGGAATGAAATCCAGGTCTCCAACATAAAACACTCAGAACATTACTACTAGGTCACCAGGGGGAGAAAAGACAATGCTTGATTTTAAAAGAGTTTGGTATAATAGTTATGGTAGAAAATATAGTTGTGGCTTTCCATGGACAGTAAAACCTTATTCTCATTAATCAGCAATCTGAATAATTATTCACAAATTGATTATCTTATTGGATTAAAACACTAGCTAAATCATTTTAGAAACTGAATTAAAAGATAATTACCAACTTTTAAGATATCAGACAATTATAAAATAATCAAAAATGTTTTAAAATTTATTGAATTTATCTAATACTTGGAGATTTATCTAACATTTGGAAATGGTCATCTTTTATTTATTGCTATAAAAATGATATAGGTGGCCGGGCGGTAGTGGCGCCCGCCTTTAATCCCAGTACTTGGGAGGCAGAGGCAGGCGGATCTCTGTGAGTTCGAGTCCAGCCTGGTCTACAAGAGCTAGTTCCAGGACAGGCTCCAAAACCACAGAGAAACCCTGTCTCGAAAAACCAAAAAAATAAAAAAATAAAAAAAATGATGTAGGTGCTGTCATTAAGGAAGAATCATGGTAAATTCTAAAGAAATTACCTAAGTTGAGCCTTTTAAGATCTTAAGAAGGTGGAGCAATTTATTTATTTATTTTTAGATTATTATTATGATTATGGTTTTTTTTTTTTTTGAGAAAGTGTTTTTCTGTGTAGTCCTGGCTGTCCTGAAACTTACTCTGTAGACCAGGTTGGCCTCCAACTCAAAGATCCACCTGCCTCTGCCTTTCAAGTGCTGGGATTAAAGGCGTACGCCACCACCACCCAAAGGTGAAATTATTTGTATGGATTAGATGCAGCTTTACAATCTATTTTTGGGAAAACCTTGAAAGACAACTAAGAAAAGAAATCTTCACAGCGGGCAGAACTCTGGGCAGTACACATGGTCATACATTATGTTTGGAAGGAGAAATAGTCAGATATATGATTGTTCGCTGATTCATGGGCTATAGTCAATGGATTGGCTACATGGTCGGAAACTTGGAAAGAGCATGATTGGAAAATTGGTAAGAAAGATAGCTGGGGAAGAAGTATGTGAACAGATCTCTGTAAACGGGCAAAGGATGTGAAGATACTTGTGTCCCATGTAAATGCTCATCCAAAGGTGGCTTCAGTAGAGGAGGAAATGAGTAATCACAGATAAGAAGACCCATTCTGTGGACAGCTACCCTCTCTCCCCAGCCATCCCTGCCATTGCCCCATGGACCCATGAACAAAGTGGCCATGGGGGCAGAGATAAAGGTTATACACGGGCTCAATAACATAGACCTCCACTTATCAAGGCTGACTTGGCTATAACTGCTGCTGAATGCCAGATCTGCCAACAGCAGAGACCAACTTTGAGTCGCAGATACAGCATCATTACTCAGGGTAATTAGTCAGCAAGGCTGACTACACTGGACCACTTACTTCATAGAAAGCATAACTCTTTATCCCTTACTGGAGTAGATACTTATTCTGATTATGGCTTTGCCTACTTGCACATAATGCTTCTGCCAAACTACCATCTGTAGACTTACTGAGTGCTATATCCACTGTCATGGTATTCCACACACTATTGATTCTGACCAATGAACTTCACTTCATAGTCACAGAAGTGGGACAGTGGACCCATTGGTCTTACCATGTTCCTCCATATCCTGAGGCAACTAGCCTGATAAAAAGAGGGAATGGCCTTTTGAAGACTACTGCCATCTACACAAGTCTGGAGGACAGGGGCAGGTTTTCTAGAAGGCAATATAAGCTTTGAATCAGCTTCCAGTATATGGTAGGGTCTCTCACATAGCCATGATTCATGACTACAGGATTCAAGGGGTGGAAAATGGAATAGTTCAACTCACTATCACCCTTAGTGACCCAATAGGAAATTTTTTGTTTCCTGTTCCCTTTATTTTGAGTCTGGTGGCCTAGAAGTTTTGATTTCACAGAGGAGAATGTTCCTACAAGGAGACACAACAAACATCACTTTGAACTGGAAGCTTAGGCTTCTCATTGGCTGCTTTGGGCTTCTGATGCCCTTGATTCAACAGGTTAAGAAAGAAATAACGGTGTTAGGAGGGATAACTGATCCATGCATATATGTATGAAATTATCAAAGAATAAATAATTTTTAAATAAAAATGTTGGGGATGGAGAGATGACTCAACAGTTAGGAATACTGGCTGCTCTTCCAGAGAACCAAGTTCAACTCAACAGCATTGCAAATGGTAGCTCACAACTGTCCAAACTCCATTTCCAAGAAATTGGCCCTCTTTAGGCCTTGTAGGCATCAGGCATGCATGTGGTGTACAGATTTGAACACAACCTGCTCTTCCAGAGGATCTGAATTAGATTTTCAGCACTCATGTCAGGCACCTTACAAGGGCCTAACTCTAGCTCCGTGGGTTCTGACCCCCTCTTCTGGTCTCTTTGGGTATGTACACACATACAGGTAGGATAGAGACGAAGACACAAAAATAAAAATAAATCTTAAAAATACTAAAATAAAGTTATAGAAGAATATTAACACAAACACAAACTAAAACAAAAATTTACAAAAACTCCATGTATATAAAATGATTACCAAGTGAAAATTTACTTTAGAATTTAAGACTGGTTTAACATTAAAAATATGAATCAATAGCATTTTCTATACTAATAGATAAAAGAAAAACTACATAACTGTATTAAATGCAGAGAAAAAAACTGACAAAAATCTAACATCTAATTCATGATTAAAACCACAAGCAAATTAGAAATAAAAGAGATTTTCCTCACTTTGATTAAGAGTATCTGATAAAAGCTTCACATTGATACCATAATTAGTGCTGTGAAGTCTACCCTAACACACATGCAGGTAAAACACCCACACACATAAAATAAAGACAAATAACTCATTTTAAAAGAATGAACTGGGGCGTGGGGACATGGCTCAGTATGAGGACCTGAGTTCAGGTTCCCCAGCACTGATATAAAATCTGGGCATGACAATGCATGCCTGTAACCCCAGTGGGGGTTGGGCTTTAAGAGGGGAAAAGACATCAGATCCTGGGGGCTTGCTTCCCAGCCAGTTTAGCTGAAAGAAAACTCCAGGTTCAGGAAAGCTCGTGTATAAAGTAAGGTAGATGTAACATGAACAGGTCCAGCCTGCTTGTTGGTGTTTTAGCCCCCCCCAAAAAATCACACATAGGTCTCCATAAATTATAAGCTGATTGGCCCATTAGCTCTAGCCTCTCACTGGCTAACTCTCACATCTTGATTAACCCATTTTTCTGACCTATTTTAGCCATGTGGCTCAGTATCTTTTTTCAGTGGGGCAGATCACATCCTGCTGCTTTGGTGGTCTCGGCAGGAGTGGGGGGGGATCAACTTCCTCCTTCCCAGAATTCTCCTATTCTCATTACATCATTTCTATTTCCTGTCTGGTTTTCCTGCTTATATTTCCTGCCTGGCCAATCAGCGTTTATTTATAACATGATTGACAGAATACAGACAATTCTCCCGCACCAGGTAGAGAAGCAATAGAGGACAAAATCCTGATGTGTCAGCCTTTGGCCTCTATACACGCCTATGTAAGCGAGCACAACACCCTCTACAACCCACCTACCAAACCCCAAAGAATGAGCAAGGTGGCTTATGTGCATTATCTGTCTCAGTTAGGGATTCTATTGCTGTGAGGAGACACCATGACCACAGCAATTTTTATAAAGGAAAAACATTTAACTGTGGTGGGTGGCTTAGGGTTTAGAAGTTTAGTCCATTATCACGGTGGGAAGTAAAGGCAGCATACAGGCAGACATGATGCTAGAGAAGTAGCTAAAAGTTCTTATATCTTGACTCACAAGCAACAGAAAGTGGTGTAATGATATTTTGCTTATGGTTTAACAAATAAAGCTTGCCTGAAGATCAAAAATGCACAGCTAAGTCACTGGAGGCCAGGCAGTCATAGCACACATCTTTTTTTTTAAATATTTATTTATTTATTATGCATACAATATTCTGTCTGTGTGTATGTCTGCAGGCCAGAAGAGGGCACCAGACCTCATTACAGATGGTTGTGAGCCACCATGTGGTTGCCGGGAATTGAACTCAGGACCTCTGGAAGAGCAGACACTGCTCTTAACCACTGAGCCATCTCTCCAGCCCCCCATAGCACACATCTTTAATCCCAGGATCTGGAGACAGAGGCAGAGGGATCTCTGTGAGTTCAAGGCCACCCTGGGCTACACAAGATTGAGTCTGTCTAAAAGAGAAACAGAACTCACACAAAGGTGATCCCAGCACTTGGGCTCCCACACCTTTAATTCCAGGGAGGTGGAGACAGGAGAGATAAGGCTGGGTGGAGAGGGGAATATAAGGTGGAAGGAGGCAGAAGCTCAGTGCAGTCTGAGGTTTGGTGGAAACTGATGAAATCTGAAGATGCAGTCTGAGGACAGGATTGTTGTCCCTTTGGCCTGAGTATTTATAGAGATCTCTCTAGTGGATGGCCTCTCTGCTTCTCTGATCTTCAGCATTAACCTCTGTATTTGATTCTGGGTTTTATTATTAAGACCAACTAGAATTCATGCTACAAAGTGGTCTGAGACACTGGGCATGGCTTGAGCATATATGAATGCTGTGGGATAACCCTTTTGTATGCTGTGAATATGTGCTCCTCTCATTGGTTGATAATAAAAGCTGAATTGGCCTAAAGTCAGGCAGAATACAGCTAAGCCAGAAAGCCAAAGAGAGATACAGAGAGAGGGGTGGAGTCAGGGAGAGAGACTCAAGCCAGCTGCTGGAGAAGCAAGGTGTCTAGGAAATAGGTAAAGTCACAAAGCCATGTAGCAAAATAAAGATTAATAGAAATGGGTTAATTTAAATGTAAGAGCTCATTAGGGCTAATCCTGAGTTATTGGCCAAATATTTATAATTACTATTAAGTCTCTGAGTGGTTATTTAGAAGTGGCTGTAAGATGGGGTGGGACAGAGAAATTTCCATTTATATATGGTGCTCCAGCATGTGGACGAAATGTCCACATACAATCTGACAGAGTTTAAAAAAGGTTTCTAGATACACAAGAACGGAGCCAAGCACAGCTTCTTTGTAGCTGCGTTTCCCAGGTGGGCTCTGTTTACTGGTGGTGAACAGAGGTATGGCTCCTTTAAGAGAAAGTTTTCTGGTTTAGTGTTAGCAACAAAAACTGGTGGCTCTTTTAAGAGGCCTTGCTACCAAATACTTGTATGGTGTTTATGAGCAAGTGGGCAGCATGACAGTTGGTGACAGTGTGGACCTAGAAACTCCCCATAGTTGTGGTAAATATGGCTCTCATCAGCACCTCCACAAAGAAACTAAGCTCTCAGAACCAATGAATGGGGCAGCGCCAGTCGCCAAAGCCACTGCCGCTTTGGTCCTAAACATGCAGCTTAGCAGTTTAAAATATCCATGTGGCCAGAAAAAGATAGAGATATGCAGTAAAAACAGATTCAGACCAAACAAACAACCAAAAATAAAACCTCTAAATGGGTTATAGTGTGTTTAAAAATACACATAGGCCTAGGAGAGGGAAAAAAAGGGGTAGAAACAGTCATTGTTTAAAAAACATGATTTAACGATAAAAAGAATATTAAAAAGAAAATAGAATAATAAAAATATAATAAGCCACATAAAGATGACAGAGAGACTGGATTATGTATATTATTGTATTTTCTTTGAATCTTTTTGTTAATGAGTTAACTGCTGAGAGACATTTAATTGTAAAAGCTACTAAATTAAACCAATCTATATATTTTAAAAATGTTATTTTGGGAAAGAGAGTTTATGCTTTTGTTTCCAACATAAAATGAGAGGTTCTGGATTCATTCTGGATTAAGAAAAATCAGGTTTGATTGAGGAAGACCTCCTGAAAAACTTGACCACAGACATGAAAATAAACCTGAAGTATCTACAAGACACATGATAGATATTTTTTCTGCCCAAACCTAAGACAAAAATTATTTTTGACTGGTACATGCACAGTTTATATTTGTATTAATACAGATATGCATGTTATCTTTAAAAGCTTATATAGATTCAGAACAAGCAGACCTGACAGCAATAAAAACGATGACCCAGGTGATCCAGCATCTAGAACAGCTTCAAGGCTGCTGACTGAGATGATCCAGCCTCACAAAATACTACAGCCAAGACTTAAAAATTATGTTAAATTTTTTCTCAGGGTCCCTCAAAGATCACCAGCACCCACCAATCAACAGGAAGTAGTAGATAGAACTATGATCAAATTCCCAATATATTGTTTATAAATGTTTTCATCTAACGAGGGGTGGTTATAAATTGCTACTAGTCATAGTTGATCTCTTTCTAAAAGAAGAAAGGGAGTTTTGTTATAGAAATAGGATAAAAAAGTTAGATTATTGAATCTACTTTAATCCAAAAAACAACTGTTATTCTTAAAATATTTTACATTGGTATAAATTTTAGTTTATTAATATAAATTTAAGATTAATTTTGTTATACTATATGTATATTCCTACTCTTGTTTAATGCATTGAGTTTATACAGCTTAATTAAAAATGTAATGTATAATTAAGAAATACAGATTTGCAAAAATAGTTATATATAGTAAAACATATAGTCATGTTAGTCAAACATATAGTCATATTAATTAGATTTTCTAGATATACAAAGATATATTTCAGATGGATAGATATTCTTCAAACATTTCAAAGACCTACAGAATATGGCATTTAAAAAGTTTTAATAACTTAAATTTTTCATGACAGTGAGACATGTCTGCTCCTGGAAACAACAATGTACTCCAGAAAAGATGATGGGCAAAGAAACTCTGTATGGAGTTTATTTTCTTTATGGCAAAAGCTAGCCATGTGGGCAAAGAAACTGTCCTTACCTCAATTGCTGACAGTTAATGTCCAAACTGGACTGCTGGGCTTTGTCAAGGCAAGGTAGGACAGTCTTTTCAGAATTCCATCCATCACAGGATAGTCTGCCAGATATGCTAGGTCTGTAGGCTGAAGATGGATGACCCAACACTGGAGAGGAACCTTGGGTGACTTCAAGGCAGCCAGCTATTTCTGTCATTTCTTACATTTTTGGAAGTATCTTGCCTGTACTTCGTGCTTACTCAAGTAATATTATTTCTTTCTCAGGTTTTGATGGAGTTGAAGACTAGTTATAATTACAGTTTTTCTTAGTTATGATAAAAAGGTAAGTTAGATATAAAACTTTATAGACTCACCAAAATAAGATAGATAATAGAGTATTTTCTCAAATTTTGGCAAATACAAATAGGCTAGATATTGTAACTATAATTCTTACTTGATAACTGTTCTGTTGTACATAATTTTACTATGTTAAAGTTAAAACTTTCCTTTTTGATTAGACAGAAAGGGGGAAATGCTGTGCGAAAATACATCTGTATTTTGCGAATATGCACTGTTTTCATTGGCTGATAATAAAACTGAATTGGTCTATAGCCAGGAAGAATACAGCTATGTGGGAAAGCCAAATGGAGATACAAGTAAGAGAAGGGTAGAGTCAGGGAGAGAGATGTGAGCCAGCTGCTGGGAAAGCAAAACGTTACAGGAACAGCTAAAGCCTTGAAGACATGTGGCAAAATGTGGACTAAAAGAAATGGGCTAATTTAAATGTAAACGCTAGTTAGTGATAAGCCTGAGTTACCAACCAAACATTTATAATTAATATTAAGCCTCTGAGTGATTACTTAGAAGTGTCTGCAGGATGGAGTTGGACTGGGAAATCTCTGTTTACATATGAGTTCTCAAAGCCTGCCTCACACTGACATACATCCTCCAACAAAGCCATACCTCCTAATAGTGCCTCTTCCATTGGGAGCCATTTTCTTTCAAACCAACACATAATCTAAGCACTTAGAAGGCTGAAGTAGGAGGACCACAATGGATTCAGTCAACCAACCCGAGGTATAGAGTAAGGAAAGAAAAAAGAAAGGCAGGCAGTTTTCTTTAGTCACTTCAAATCAACATTTGATTAAAGGCAACAAAAAAACCATACAGGGTTTCCTGGAAAACTGGAAAGTAATAGTAAAAATAAGAGTGCTATATGTAAATAATCTGCAAGGGCTGTAATAGTAAAGAAAGCGGAAGGTACAATGGTCAATGAGAATCCACTACAGAAGAAGCAGTACCAGTTTTTGGTGGTTGGCTTTGACAGGAGCAAGGTTGATAACTGGAGAGGCTGAAGCTTCGGAAATTTCTTGGCTGTCACTCCTTAATTGATTGTCCCTTGCCCCAGACAGTTAATGTTTTCCAAATGTGATAGATATTCTTGGTGGTCAACTTGGCCACATCTGGAATGAGCTAAAACTGAAGTGGCTGGGTACACCTGTGAGAAATTTTCCTTAATTAAATCATTGCCAGTGGGAAGACCCACCCTAAATCTGAGTCACACCTTCTGCTGGCAGCCTACATAAAGGACATGGAAGAAGGAAGCCCTTGGTCTTTGCCTGCTTGCCCTTGCTCTCACTGCCAAGTTTATTCCTTCACTGACACAAGAGCCTACTTCAGGATTCCAGCATATACCGAATACCAGAGGAGAAATCCAGCCTCATGGACTGAACAACTATTGGATTCTCAGACTTTCCATTGGTAGATAGCCACTGTTGGGACAAGCTGGATCACAGCCTGTACACCATTCTAATGAATTCCCTTTATGTACATATATAGATTCATCCCATCAGTTTTGTTTCTCTAGCAAACTCTAATACACTAAGTAAGTAGAGTATTTCTAGGGTCCAATGGGACCACTTAGTCAACAAGAAGGTATTGCTGTAGTTCTGACAGGTCATGTACACTGAAAACTTAAGGATGTGCTGTCCAAGGCTTTCCACAGTCTATGAAAACTCCATTGGTAAGAAGGACTTGTCATAGCCCTGACAATCACATCCCTATAGGTACAAATATTAAATGCTACCAGAGATAACACAGCCTAACCATAGTCAACTGTCGCACGAATTCTAATTGGTCTTAATAAATAAAACCCAGAGTCAGATATTAGGAGTGAAAGCTAAAGGATCAGAGAAGCAGTGTGGCCAGCACTAGAGAGATCTTTTACCTCTACCAATGCTCAGACCAAAGGGGAGATCCTGTCCTCAGACTGCATCTCAGACTGCCTCAAACTCTACGAAACCTCAGACTACACTGAGTTCCTGTCTCCTCCCACTTTATATTCCCCTCTCTACCCAACAATATCACTCCTGTCTCCACTTCCCTAGTGCTGGGATTAAAGGCATGGGAGCCCAAGTACTGGGAACACCTTTGTGTGAGCTCTATTTCTCTTTTAGACAGACTCAAATTTGTGTAGCCCAGTGTGGCCTTGAACTAACATCCTTAGTGTAACATCCTGTAGCTACATCTCCCCCGCACAGGAACTTCTCATCCCCATTATACCTTTCAATACTATGATGATATATCTCTCATTGTCTTTATTTTATTGATTTTAAGTGTTATGATATTATTTGTCCTACACATGCAGACAAGTGCTCTCTCTACCACTAGTCTAGGCCCACCTCTAATTTTTAGATTTTTCTTTTGTCAAGACAGGGTCTCATTATGTAGCTCTGGCTATGCTGGAACTAACCGATATTCTCCTGCCTCTGCCTAAGTGCAGGGATTAGAGCTGTGTGCCACTATGTCCAGCTCAGCTGGAATTTTTTTAAAAACTTCAACTGAAAAAAGTATTTTTTCTTTATAACCTTCCTCCACTTTATTTCCCTTTTTACTTCATTTTTTTCTTCTTCCTCTTTCCCTTTATCTCCTTTCATCGTCCTTTTGAAATTTTATCTATTGACTGATTAAAGTGCCAGGAACAGGATCCAGGGCCTTATATAACCTAGACAAGCCATTTACCACTGACTATACTTTCAATTCTTCCTTTGTAAAAAGTTAGTCATACATTCATTATAACATCTAGGTTATTCTATATCAATTTTGCACCCTTTTCTTTTATATGATGTTAATTTTTACTATGTTTATTTAATTTGCTTGTGTTTTCACTTATTTGTTTCTCAGTTTTTCTTTATTTCTGACTTTTGTTGTTCCTTATTTTCTTCTTCTGTAAGGTGATCAAACCTGGAATCTCAAGTACTCTGAGTGGGTGTTTTGTCACTAGTTTATACATTAATTCAGCTGAGAAGTTGTGCCTTTTTCTAGCCATGGCCTTAGCTATACTCAAACCTTGGGATACTACAACTTAGAGAACAGGGGAGGTAAAAGTCCCCAGCTGACTAACTGGATCCAACCAAGCAAAACTGATGATTGATATCCTGTTCCTGTCTATTCACCCCTATAACAACTGCAGGGAGAAATAGCACCAGTGTTGTGGATCCCATACTTAATGAGGAACCTTGATCTTTCAGACTCTCTCAGCAGTTTAAAAGAGTGGCTTTTATGAATATAAATGAATGCCAAAATATACAAATAAATAGCTGAATGAATTTAAAAATACAGATGAGTGAGACACTCAATAAGGAGACAGAGGTTTTGAATAAGATCAAACAGAAATCTTGGAAGCAAAAAACTCAACAGACGAGATTCTCTCTCTCTCTCTCTCTCTCTCTCTCTCTCTCTCTCTCTCTCTCTCTCTCTCTC
>NC_022018.1:5787817-5795600 GCF_000317375.1 Microtus ochrogaster
CACACACACACACACACACACACACACACACACACACACACTTCAGAGCCTCCCTCATCAACAGACTAGATGAAACATATAAAAAAGCATCAGGCCAGGCTTAAAGTCAAGGCTGATTAGTTATAATCTTCAGACAGTCAATACAAAAGTAGGGATGAATAGAACATAGCAGATCTCAGAGATTCATCAAAAGACCAAGACAAGGAAGAATATATACAATCATAAAATGTGTGAAAGAAGCAAATAAATGAGAAATAAGGGGGAACCAAATATTGTCAATACAGTAAGTCATAAACCATTCGTTTCAACAATAATTACGTAAACAGTTTTAATTCTCCAAGTAAAAGATGCAGGGTGACTACATTAAACAAAGATTCAACAAGGTGCTGCATTCAGGAAGCTTGCCTCACCAGTAAAAGCTGGAAGTGAAACAATGATAAATAATATTTTAGGCAAGTAGAACCCTTAAGCCAGAAGGTGTAGTTACACTCATATCTACTAGAACAGACTTTAAACCAAAATTAAAAGAGAAAAATGAAGGTACCACATATGTATAAAGGTAATACTCATCAGAGGATATAATGTTATAGACATACATACATTAAACTTGCAACACCCAATTTTATAAAACTCTGCTGGACATAAAGTGAAAAACAAATCAAATCAACAACAGTGGAAGTCTTTACTCTCATCAGTGACCATTCAGACAAAAACAGAACAAAGAGCTGGAGAAGTGGTTAAGATCACAGACTGCTCTTCCAGAGGACCCGAGTTCAAGTTCTACCACCCACATAGCAGCTCACAACTGTTTGTACCTCCAGTTCTAAGGGACTTGACACCCATGGCAAAACACCAATGCACATAAAATAAAATCAAATCTTAACAATTTTAAAAACCGAATTTGTTGCATCTTATCAGATTATAATGGAACTAGGTTATAAAGAATTAATAGCAAGAGAACTACATACAGATATCATGCAAAACACATAGAGTCTGACCAATAATATACTTTGAATAAAACTAGGCCATTGAAAAAATGGAGGGGATTCCTATAATTAAATTAAAATTGAAACAGAACATAAGAATGTGTGAGAAGTAGCAAATGTATAAAAACAGAATATTCTCAAACAAATAACCTAGTGATGTATTTCAAGTAGAATAAATTAAAATCAGTAAAGGAAATTTTAAAAAAAGATCAGGGCTGAACTCAATGAAACAGACACTAAAATAATAGAAAGGATCAATGAAACAAAGTTGGCTTATGGAAAAAAATGAAACTAGCAAACTTGGGCAAACTAACCAAAGGAAAAAGAGAAGACCCAAATCTGTAAAGTTGGGGAGAAACAGCAATTCTAACAGGTACCACTTAAATCCAGAGGATCATTAAGAAATATTCTACACAGTTATATTCCCATAAAATAGAAGGTTCAGAATAGCTAAGACAATTTCCAGACACATCTGACCTTCTAACATTTAAAGCAAGATGTAGCCCACTTAGACAAATAAGAAGCATCCAACGACACTGAGCAATGAGATCTCCTAACAGAATAAATCAGCACTGCTGAGTTTTCTAGACCTCTGAAGACAAACTAATGCTAGTGCTCCCAAAATGACTCTATAGAATAGAAAATTGAAAAACAGGTTCTGAACTTACCCTACAAAGATAAAAATCCCCTCATAGGACAAAAGACAATTAGTGGGAATTGGTTTCTTCCTTTCAGCATGTGGGTTCCAAAGATTGAACCTGGACCATCAGGCTTGGTAGCAAGTGTCTTTATCCTCTGAGTTCTCTTGCTGGCTATTATTCTAACCCTTTCTTTGCAATGGTTAACAAGTTCACTCTATAATAATTCTCTGAACTGTGTAACGACAGTGAATGTACTTTAGGTTTCTTATTCAGTTAAAACAAGCGTAAACATTTATTTACACAGAGAGAAATGGTGTTAGTCTGCAATCTCAGAATGTGGGAGGTAGAGGTAAAAGGATAATAGATTTTGGACTAGCCTTGGCTACACAGGCAGACCAACTTTTACAGTGGCAGCAAACACACAAACCAACTATCAAACATCTGCAGGGTGGGGCTACAGCTCATGGTTGTTCTTCTTGGTTTCTGGATTTGATGTTCATCAGCTCTCCAAATCAACTTTAAAAAGTTTAATTACCTGCTTTTTCTGTGTTCTGCTCCTGTTTTCCAGCCAATCATCCATTTGCTCCTCTATTTCTTCAATAGAAGTCCCATGATCGTAAGACTGAATATATGCATTTTCTAAAGGCATATATACAGGAAATTCTGGTTTCGGTTTTTTAACTTTAACTTTCTTCTGTTCTAAAAAGAATATTTAAAAGAACCAGTTATTGAGATTTGTTCAGAATAAAAAGAAATTAAAAATATTCTAGCACTGTATTCATAGAATAGATCTTTGAAGAACATGTTATTTTATCAAGACAGAATTGCTTGTTGTAAATAGCTACAAGCTCTATTGCACATTGATCATTAAATTATTTAATAACAAACTCAGATGCTGACAATGTGATTGTGACATGATCACACTATCTGTTTGCATCGACTTTTAGTCTTCAAAGTACTTTTCATTAAAACATTTTGTTTCGGACAATGGAAAGAGCTTTAATTTAGTGTCTTAATTTTTTTAATGATTAATTTTTATTTATGTGTATATGTATGTGTCTATGTGAATGTGTGCCACATATATGCAGGTGCTCACAGAGGCCAGAAGAGGGTGTCAGATGCCCTGGATCTGGGGTAACAGTCAGCTGGTCAGCCAGCTGGTGACTCGTCCAACCTGGACTCTGGTAATGGAAGCTTGGGTCCTCTGGAAGAGCAGGAAACATTCTTTCATTGTTTTTGTTGTTATTTTGTTTTATTCTTTTTTTGAGACAGGGTTTCTTTGTGTAGCTAGAGCTGTCCTAGAACTCACAATGTAGACCAGGCTGGCCTCAAGCTCAAAAATCTACCTGCCTCTATCTCTCAAGAGCTGGGATTAAAGGTGTGCGGCCCCACAGCACTCTTAGCCATCGAGCCATTTCTACTACCCTCAATTTCTTAATCATATCCTTATTTCTCATTAGTTACATATAGCATTAATGATACACATTTATATTTTCAATATTTTAGAAAGAAAATCTGATCTGGGAACATCAGCCAAATGTTGCATAAAAATATTTCCAAGGCTATTAATTCATGGTGACATATGCCTTTAAAACCATTATTTAGGAGGCAGAGGCAGGCAGCTCTCTATACATTCAAGGCCAGTCTGGTTTATAAGTGAGTTCAACCATAGCTACAAAGAAACCTGTTTTAAAAAGAAAAAAAAAAAGTCGGGCAGTGGTGGTGCACGCCTTTAATCTTAGCACTCGGGAGACAGAGGCAGGCAGATCTCTAAGAGTTTGATGCCAGCCTGGTCTACAGAGGTAGTTGCAGGACAGGTGCCAAAGCTACAGAGAAACTCTGTCTCAGAAAAAAAGTATTTCCAACAAGGCATATACTATGGTGGTTGCAGACATCAACAAGTAACAGCAACATTGTAGTGATCTCAGTTTCTCAGTTTGTGTCAGCACACCCTATGATGCTCCTAAAATGATAAAACTGTCTTGTCTATCTTCAGACAACAGATGGTATTCTTCATTCCACCTTAGTGACAACACTGAGAAGCTGCTTCTCTTTCATCTGCAAATTCCCCTGACCTCACAACCACATTTTTACCATCTGATATTTTTGTGTGCATGTGAGTATCACAATGCCACTGTGAAAAAACTCATCAAATCTCTAGAAAAAAAAATAGACAATCCATAAACCTTTCAGTACAGAGGGAAAACGGCTTAACAACGGATGCCAACAAAACTAAATACTCATATGAAATAAAACCAGCACAATATTATAATGCTATATAAAAATAAATTCCATCTGGAAAAGAAGATAATTTTTAAAAATGGAATTCCAAAAATCTTACAAAGATTAACTTAAAAATCATGTGTGTGCTATATGAAATAAGAGGAAATCTTAACTTATATCACAAACCCAAATACCATAATAAAGACAAGGACAGCATTAACACCAAGAGACAACAAATTTGGAAAGAGTATCTGCAACTCAGAGGGCAAACAGAAAATTAATAAAGAAATTAAAGAAGGTGATTACTTTTATAAATAAGAGGACGGGCAATCCAAGAGAAAAAGTAGTAAAGGTCATGACTAGGCAATCCAAATGAATAAATCCACAAGACCACAAAACAAGAAACCTATACTCAGGGACACCAGATCTCCCTGGGAAAGGGAAACAGCAGAGATTTCATGAGTAGACTGAGGGCAAGTGGGGATGGGAACATGAGTGATCAGGTTGGGGAGCTGACAGAGGGGGAAATACTGAGACTACTGGGGAGAGGGGCGGCATTTCGGGGTAAGGTAAAAACCTGGCACAAGAGACTCTCCCAGAAATCTAAAAGGAAGACTTAGACTCCCGGCAATAGCAGATGAATAATAGCCTGAACTGACCATCTCCCGTGTCTAGATTGGTGCCTAGCCCAACTGTCATCTGAAAGGTGAATTATCCAGTGAAAGACCCTAATTTCTAGGGTTCAGGGAAGGATCCCCCAGACTCAATAAGCCATGCCAATGGATGCAAACAGCAAGAGGATTCTTTAATGTCAAAGACGCCAACAGGGGACCCAATACTCCAGTGAGACTGAGCCCCCTTGGTATTTTTCCAGCAAGCATTTATAGGGTCTCAGGGTTACATAACAGGGAAACATAGCAACAGCAACATCATTGGTCAACTCAAATTAACATATGGGGGGGAGATCAACATCAGGACAAACACAAGTTTAACAGGACAGAAACAAGTCTAAATTAAGCCAGCTTTAGCCAGTTTCTGCCTCCCTGGGTTTTGATACACAAAGGACTGGGGGTTTTTTCAAGACTACTTCTGTCGCCCACAGATATCCTGTTTTTTCCTGGCCTAGTTGATCACAAAAACATCTTAAGATGGAGACTAGGGTTGGGGTCTTTCATCCAGCAGCTGATGGAAACAGATGCAGGCCCATAACCAAACATTAGGCAGAGTTTGGGGAATCCTGCAGAAGCAGGAGAAAGGATTGTAGGAGCCATAGGGGTCGAGGAAACCACAAGAAAACTCACAGAATCAACCAACCTGGGATGGGCACAGCTCACAGAGGCTGAATCAACAAAACAGGAAGCACATATGGAACTGACCTAGGATCTCTCATATTATGTTACAGTTGTGTAGGTTGGTCCTTTCGTGGGGACCCCTAACAGTGGGAACAGGGGCTGTCTTGACTCTGTTTTGTTTTGTTTTGAGACAAGGTTTCTCTATAGCTTTGGAGCCTGTCCTGGAACTCACTCTGTAGACCAAGCTGGCCTTGAACTCACAGAGATCCTCCTGCCTATATCTCTTGAGTGCTGGGACTAAAGGTGTGTGCCAACTGGCTATCTCTGACTTTTAGAGGCTTTTGGGATACTACTTCTCACACAGGTCGCTCTGCCCAGCCTTGATAGATGGGGAGATCCTTAGTCTTCCTGCAATTTGATATGCCATGTTTTGTACACATGGGAGACCTGCCCTTTCCTAAACAGAAACAGAGTAGACTGGGGGATGGAAACAAAAAAGGGATGGGGAAATGGGAGGGGAGGAAAGAGGGGAAACCATGGCCAGAATGTAAAATTAACAAATTTATTTTTAGGGGCTGGAGAGATGGCTCAGTGGTTAAGAGCACTGCTACTCTTCTAAAGGTCCTGAGTTCAATTCCCAGCAACCACATGGTAGCTTACAACAATCTGTGATGAGATCTGGTGCCCTCTTCTGACCTGCAGGCATACATACAGACAGAATACTGAGATACTAAATAAATCTTTAAAAAAAAATAAATTTATTTTTAAAAAATAGGGAAAAAGCCAATACTCTCAAACTAAAGAAATGAAAATTCAAGTAATACCATGTATGATTTAAAACCTATTATGAGGGTACAAATTAAAAAAAAAATCTAGTAGCATATACTTCTGGCAAGGGGAAGGCTCTTTCTAGAAATGTGAATTATTCTGTTATAATCTTGTGGGATAGTAGTCTAAGAAGATCTATTAAGATTAAATATATAAACCTTTTCTAGGCATAAAAATTTTGAATGTAATTGCATGGGAGTATACACATATGTATGTGCTTTTGTGTGTATGTGTGAGACTATTTTCTGCTTATAGAGATACTAGTTAACAGTAAATGCCTTGTAAGAGACACGACTATATAATTACTGATGTATTTATCTACATGAAGAAATACTAAATCAAACTGAAGCAGAGATACATTAATAATTTTATGGGTATGTCAGTAAGTTTAAGTAGCAAAAGAAAAATCAGAAAAGCACATGGTTCCATATTTTAAAGCAAAATCATGCTTTTACATATTCTTACATTTATTCAAGTTTACACACACATACCTGATTATTCTATAAGGTTGGATATTCTATAAAACAGATGGCTATATGAAGGCATATAGGGACTGAGATCAAGGAGAGGGGTGCAGTGAGCACCAATATAGAGAAGCAACACCACAGTGAAAACAAGTCCACGCATGGGAAGGTAGGTTCACATGTCTTATGGGAAAACTATAGACATAATGTGCAAAGCCGTACAACATAAATCTATTTGTAAATTCAGGCTCCTAAAACCAAAACAAAAGCTCAGTAAATATTTACTTAATTCTGTGCTTTAAAATAATTCATGAGTTTTCACCATCCAACATTTTGCACTTGGCAAAATTTTATAAATTAAAAGGCAAGTATTTTCAAAACTAAACGTCCAGAAAACATGCCTAAGTGGCCCAAAGATTTCTATTTGCCAAGTATTCTCAGTATCCCTCCAATAACTGTGATTCAATAAAGCCTACATAGTTAGTACTGCTACAAGCACATGAATTTTGGAGGTAATAACATCAATTATACTTTACTCAAGAGAAAAAAATCTAAGATTTTTCTTTTTAGCAGCACTGTGAGGCGTATTAAGAAAACTTATGAGTTAATATAAAAACACAGTATCTGGATGCTGCTTGTGTGAATATTACTCAAGTTTTTATTAAAATTTGATTTAAGGCTACAGAGATGTCTCAGCAGTTAAGAGCAACTAGTCTTCTAAAGGCCCTAGGTTTGAATCCTGTGGTGGTCACAATGCCTACAACTGCGGCTCCAGGGGCAATCCAACACCTCTGGTCTCTATGCACCTGCATTCACATACACACACCTACACACTATTCAAAATAATAAAATATTTAAGAATTATCTCAACATTTGTAGACTACTGAAAGAGAAACATAGATATCAACCCAGCCACAAAACTTTTGACCTACAATCTGTACTGCCTGCAAAATATGCTAAGACAATGGTGGTACAAAACTCATGGAATAGCCAACAATTGTCTAATTTGATTTAAGGCCACTAGAAGGAACACATACCAGACAGTGCTTGGGTAAGCAAGAACCAGAGACTAGATAGTCCCAAGATACAGGGTAAAACCAAACACAACTGGTCATAAATCAATAACCACAACAAAAAAAACCCACAAACACAAAAAAGAATAATTCCTAATGGTATCTGCTATTTTCAGAGAGGTTTCCTGTGGCAACAAATGAGAATAAATACAGAAACACACAGCTAGACAATGTGAGGAGAGAATCAAAATGAGAGTTCCCCATCAAATCCTTCCCTCAGAGCTCATGGAATCAAAATGAGAGTTCCCCATCAAATCCTTCCCTCAGAGCTCATGG
>NC_022018.1:5795700-5806499 GCF_000317375.1 Microtus ochrogaster
CCCCATCAAATCCTTCCCTCAGAGCTCATGGAATCAAAATGAGAGTTCCCCATCAAATCCTTCCCTCAGAGCTCATGGAATCAAAATGAGAGTTCTCCATCAAATCCTCCCCTCAGAGCTCATGGAATCTCAAGGAAGGTGAAGCAAAAAGATTGAAGAGCCAGAGGGGATGGAGGACACCAGGAGAACAAGGCCCTCTGAATCATGTAAGCTCCCGGAGACTGGAGCAGCAAGCACAGGGGACACACGGGTCTGCACTAGGCTCTCTGTGTATATATTGTAGCTATTAGCTTACTATTTTATGAGACTTCTAACAGTGACAAAGAGTGGGCCTCTGACTCTTGTGCTTACTCTTGGGACTCTTTTCCTGTTGGGTTGCCACTATCCAACTCTGATATGCAAGTTCTTGGTTTATTTTATTAAATTTTATTTTGTCATGTTTGGCTGTTATTTCTTAGAAGTATGTTCTTTTCTAAACGGTACAATGCTGAAAACGATTAATGAAGTTGACAAAATTAAGGATTCCTTGCTGCTGGGTATGGTGGTACACATCTTTAATCCCAGCACTCGGAGGCAAAGGCAGGTGGATCTCTATGAGTTTAAGGTCAGCCTGGTCTACAAAGCAAGTTCCAGGACCGTCAAGGCTCTGTTATACAGAAAAACCCTGTCTTGAGAAACCAAACCAACCAACTAACCAAACATAAAGATTCCTTTTATGTAACCATTAGACTATATCTTAAAATATGTGATAGTTTCTGACTCTGCTGACAGTGAGTGTAATACCTCTTTACTGTTCTTAACACTGATACTCCCACCTTTTCCAATAAATCATTGATATGAAAAACCAAGATGGTTTTATAACACAAACCTCATATGAATGCTAGGCTAGTTAATGATGGACTGCTATGAGTTTTATAATGTTGTTTATTACATATCTTTACTAAAGAAGTAAGAAATTCCAGATGCTTGTCTATTTAAAATTTCGTATTTCTTTACAAATTTTTTTCATTAAGTAGCAAAATAAGAAAACAGAATTTTTAAACCTGGGAATTTTAACTGAACAGAATCCAGTTAAACAAATTTTAAAAACTGTTTACAGACCTCCAATGTAGATTTCATATTGTGATAAACATTTCATGTTTACCTCTAATTTTCATAAGGGCAGTATATATTCTTAATCTGCTATTATTCAAAAATTTCAATATATACTCTAACATTTTACTGGTTGATTTGTTGTAAAAATTAAATGAAAATGATAAGCTAAGAAGAAAGCAATCAAATGTAGTGAACGTCTACTGCCTTAACAGGTAAATTTGGGATTACTTTTAAGACATTGTATTTTCTTACAGATTCACTTACCTTCTGACTCACTTAAAAGATTTAAAAATGCTAACTTTATTTAAAAGTAACGATTTTATGAAAATTACATTTAGAGTTTCATTTGTCTACTTTTACTGCCCAACACACACAGTTAGCAACCTTTATACACAATCCTCTATCATCTTGATTCTTCTTATAGGCATCTACTTTAAATAATTATACAGTTTTTGATGTGGAATTCCCCTCTGTATGTTGTGAATTCCATTGGTTAATAAAGAAACTGCTTTGGGTCTATAGAAGAGCTATAGAGAAACAGAGCTAGGTGGGGAAAACTAAGCTGAGAGAAAGGAGGCGGAGTCAAGGAGAAGCCATATAGCCCTGCTGGAGCCAGACGGAACTTTACCTGGTGAGCCACTGCCACATGGTTGATATACAAATGAATGGAGATGGGTTAAATTAATCTGTAAGAGTTAGCCAATAAGAAGCTAGAGCTAATGGGCCAAGCAGTGATTTAAATTATATAGTTTCTGTATGACTTTTTCGGGGCTGAGAAGCTGAAAACCAACAGCCTCCTTTCAACAAGTTTTAAGTATCATTTTGCAGTTAGAAGTTTCTGAACTGAATTACATGCTTCTTGAGACAGGGTACTGTATAGAGATGCTCAGCTGCCATTCACTACTATTCACAGGGTCACAGACATTCATCTACTCAGCCACTTACCATTTACTGTGTGCCAGGACACTGTTCACTATTGTAGACACAAAGTGAAAAAGAAACCATTCCTCTTCTAAAGCTGCCCAGGCACAAGAATAATTGTGACAGAAAAACTCCCCCTAAAATAACTATGTCTTGGAAACACAACAGTGAACAAAATAAAGTCCTAACATTTGTAGAGTTATATCTACTGGGAGAAACTAAATATAAACAGAACTAATAAATTCTGCTGAGTGGTGATAACTTCTGTGAATAAAATAACCAGCATGTGCAAACCATGGACATGTGGGAAAGATGGACAAAAAAAAAAAAAAAAAGTCAAGAAATGTTTTTGTGTTCCATTGAACATTCTTATATTTTCTGTTTTGTTTTTTAAAATTTGAAAACTTTTTTTATTATTTTATGCATTTAGATACTTTCCTTGTGTGTATAGCTGTGCACCACTCGTGTGCATGATACTCGTGGATGCTAGACCAGGGTGTCAGATTCAGACTCCCTGGAATGGGTGTTACAGATGACTCTGAACTGCCATGTGGTCCTCTGTCAGATAAGCCAGTGGTCAAAACCTGAGCCATCTCTGCAGTCCTCTTTCTATTTCTTTGAGGTAGGATCTTACTGTAGAGCTCTGGCTGGCCTGGTACTCAATATGTAATTCATGGTCTTCAAGGAGTATGCCTTCTGTCTCAACTTTCTACTGGGGTTACAGGTAGGAGTTCCTATGCCAGCTTCTTTTCAATAGTCTTATAATTTATTTGAGGAGGTTTGTATTACACAACAATATTACAAAGGAAACAAAGGTTTTTAAAACAAAAATGATTCTTCCCAAGTTTTTCCACTGCTATAGTACAATATTAACATATAGGTTATTAACATAACATAATAAAATTATTAATATATTGGTTATTCATAGCATTAAATATTAATTATAATTTTAGTACTGAAAGATAATTGGTTTTTGCAGATATGAATGGTCTCAACTTGAGTTGTATGACCTCAGGTTAATTCACCTCTCCTGATAATGGATTTTGTGTGGCTTAATAGCAGTATTTTTCATGTGTAATATAGTAAATACAAGTGACTCCATTTGAAAATACAGAAAATTCAATGAATGTTAAATTTAAAGGAAAATTTGAATTTTGATTAGTTTTATATGAAATTGTTAATAAAGTACACAATATTTAAAACTCACTTTGAAGTGTTTCAATGTGAATTCTAGCCAATGCATCTTCTTTTTCCTTCAATTTTGTCTCCTTGTATTTTGCATAAAACTGCCCAGCATCCTTAAAAAAAAAGTTACAAGTAAATTAATACAAAAATAATTTTGACAGTATGCCCTCTGTAACTTTCTTTTAGGAGAATACACTCATTCTCCATGAAAGCTTTCCTTCTGTTTTCTAATGACATGATGAACAGAAGGAACCGAACAAACACTTCTCTATAATGTTTCTTGCCTGGAGAACTAAGTTCAAAAAGTGCATGGGTGTAATTTTAAGTAAACTTTTCATACATGAAAAGGAGGATTTCCCTTCCAATTCTCTTCCACTGTTTGCTGTCTCCCCAACACCATACTATTATACTGGCAGCAGAAAAGTGCACTGACTGAACCAAGCATCTGCTGTAGAATTACTCTGACCAACTAGCACTAGTACTTTGTTAGTCACAGTAAGTAATAACACGGTAATTTTTGTGTTACTACTTTAGCTCCAGATCTTCAACACTACAGAAGGATGAGGCAATTCAGCTCTGAATAAAAGCTGTCACTTTTTTTCCCTATGATTCTCAAAGAAGACTGTACCAGTTGCCATAAAAAACTGAAGATATAAACTACACAGACACTCAGGAGTAAGCATCCAGTGGCTAAAGTCTCAATGAGTGGCACATAGCCAAGTGCTCAGCAAGGTTCTTATATAAAAGGCTAGGTGTCACATACTGACAGAGATGAACATAAACTTGTTGATGCTCTAGGCATATGACATTCCTAACAATGAAAATCAACAAAGTAGATCTTTCCACACTCCTTGATGTAAGTCTCATACATTTCAGAAATACCAGGCCACATTGTGTTTCCATACTTCTCTATTTGCTTTACCCTCAGGTTGGACTATTTTGATCCTTGCCATTATTTTAACAAATGCCTTTTTATACTAGGAAAACCATGTTCAAACACCATTGCCTTCTCCTTCTCTAGCAGAGCAAGCCTCTGTACTTAACAACTCACATGCCTGTATCATGTTATATATAGTATCACCTACAAGATGGGACATTTGAGACAAAACAAAGATCTGGCACTCCGTGTTTACTGAACTGAATCAAATTGGAATACATGTGAAATCTTATAAAGAAGAAAATGAAAAGGTATGATTTGAGTGATGAAGAGTACAGAAAGATGTAGGTATCAAGGATAAGTTTAAGGTGATATTACTATATTGTAAGATTCCTAGAGAAGATAAATCACAGATCTATCTGTGACTATGCCTATATGAAATGAAGGAACATCCAATATAGATACACGAATAACCCACCCTATTTCATTCATGATTGTAAGCAAATCAAAGGTATTTCATTGGGTCTGTTTTTTGGGATTATAATGATATCTTCCACCAGATAATGAATTAGGGAAATTATACAGAGACTTCCTAAAACATTTGAATACATAGTGAAATTATTTCTTTTTAGCCTCTCAGACCACCTTTTGTGTTCTTAATTTCTAGTACAAGCATTCTTATAAGGCAGATACACAAATGTGTAATCAAAATAGTATAGATGGTAATTCATTCAGCTTACTCATCCTCCCATACCAATATATACATAAATTATACCTACATCTCCTCAAGGTCTGGGTTAAGGTTTTATGGCCCCTTAACATTTTCCACCCCGCTCCCCTAAGAGACTCAACCCTAAAGGAGTATTACTTTGTAACAAGTCAGATCAGTCATTTATACCTTGGTGTGAATGAATGAATGAGTTTATTAGCTTCTTTCCACAGAGAAGGTTTTAAGAGTAGGGAAGAAGAAAAGCCCAGGAAGGCATTGGCTCCTTGAGGGGAGTAGGAAATGTGGCACCATGCAAAAAAAAGAAGGGCACAGATTAGTTATTTATGAGGTGAAAGAGTATAGATTGAAATATATCATCATAGTATATTGTACAATGAGATATCGTGTTTAAGAGGACAGATTTGATTTTTGAGACAAGATCTCACTAGATAACCCAGCAGGCCTTGAACTCATGGTTCTCCTTCCTACCTTAGCATCTCTAAGTGCTGGGTTACAGGCATAAATCAACACGGGAGAGAAGATTTTGGAGTCTGTCTATCATTTTTGAAAAAGTCAGCTCTTCTATTTTACCAGCAAGGAGACATTCAGCAAACTGTTTCTCTACAGGTCAGTTTTCTCATTCATAAACAAGAATAATAAGAGTTTCTAATTCAAAGGACTGTATAAAGATATAACATTTTACTATTTAAGAGACACTTAGGGTGCCACCTGCACAGTTGGGTCTTCCATCTATTAGCTTTTTTTTAAATGTTTTCTTAATCATTTGACATCACTGTACTTTCTACTACAAAGTAAGGATGAGTTTTTATGCTTCACACCTCACCAAATGAGTCCTGTCAAACCCAGCATCTTCCTGCTTCTCTTCCTTCTCTTGCCTGCACTCTCCTTGACTCAATGGAAAGACCTGTTCGTAGGCAGGAACCAATCTGTTCTGAAAGAGCCACCAGCCTAAACCACACCAAGAGTTGTAAAGTATTAAATGCCTGTTTAGGTATTTACTTTAGCTAACTTGAGGTTGTTTTGCATTCTTTATCTTACTACCTGCTTGTTCAAGGCAAAGAATCTCACCTTCCATTTGCTCAAGCTTTAAGCATTTACTTAAATGTTCCTGGTGTTTATTCTTTAGCTTACTTATACTTTTAAAATTTGCTGTTTGTTTTAGACTCACATTTTTGTTTTATTCACTAAATAATTCTATTATCTTGATTTAGCACTTACAGAGAAAAAGGAGGTTGGGGTAGTGTTAAATGTAAATGTATCTTTTATTTATTTATTTATTAAATTTATTTATTTATTAAGGATTCCTGCCTCCTCCCCACCACCGCCTCCCATTTCCCTCCCCCTCCCCGATCAAGTCCCTCTCCTTCATCAGCTCAAAGAGCAATCAGGGTTCCCTGACCTGTGGGAAGTCCAAGGACCGCCCACCTCCATCCAGGTTTAGTAAGGTGAGCATCCAAACTGCCTAGGCTCCCCCAAAGCCAGTACGTGCAGTAGGATCAAAAACCCATTGCCATTGTTCTTGAGTTCTCAGTAGTCCTCATTGTCCGCTATGTTCAGCGAGTCCGGTTTTATCCCATGCTTTTTCAGAACCAGGCCAGCTGGCCTTGGTGAGTTCCCGATAGAACATCCCCATTGTCTCAGTGTGTGGGTGTACTATCCTGAGTGAGGTAAGCCAGACCCAAAAAGAGGAACATGGGATGTACTCACTCATATTTGGTTTCTAGCCATAAATAAAGGACATTGAGCTTATAATTCGCGATCCTAGAGAAGCTAAATAAGAAGGTGAATCCAAAGACAAACATATAGGCATCCTCCTGAATATTAACCTTCATCAGGCGATGAAAGGAGACAGAGACAGAGACCCACATTGGAGCACCGGACAGAAATCTCAAGGTCCAAATCAGGAGCAGAAGGAGAGGGAGCACGAGCAAGGAACTCAGGACTGCGAGGGGTACACCCACACACTAAATGTGTCTTTTCAAACCCTTTGAATGCTTAAATCCCTTTAGAATATGAGTCTAAGATAAACAACAGTTTGCTAACACATGAGGTTACAGATTTTTTGTAGATATAAACACCAAATCTATTCACCTACCCTATGTACACTGCCCATGACAATGTGGATTAATAAATTAATAGAAGAACAAATAATTCTTTACTGTCTCAAACTGACTAGTTAGGGCTTCTTAGTACTGTATCAATTATCCAAACAGAGTTTGCCTTCTTAAGGAGCTTGTATTTCTCAGGGCTAGAACTCTGAACAAAAGCTTTTCCTCTAGAAACAACTTTCTTCATATTTAAATGTTCTCCAAGAGTTCAAAATCTACCTGTACAGATAAACAAAGGTTTGGTTTTACATTTAAGAGTGTAGCAAATCTAAAGGATTTATGTTATCAGTATTTATACATAATTATGAATCACGGGCTCCAGAACAAGAAGTCAATGGGCCAGTGTATGTATTTAAATTTACCTGATAAGTCACTGCAATATGTGTTATGCATTTTAAAGATATGTGAGGATTGCTTATGACAAGGTAACAGTTGTACTTAAGGAATATGTAGAAAAACTATATTAAATTAAATTTTAGACTACAGAATATGGATTTCATAAAAACGGAGTATTTCTTTTCTTTGCTTAGATGGCATGCAGGTAAAAGTATGTCTTTCTGAAAGCTGATAGAAAAGATACGGAAATCTCTGGCTCTTTATACTTGCCTGGGTGAACAAGGAAGCACAAGCTAGACTCAGGAGGTTTCAGGTAAGAGCTAGATGATACTGAAGGCATCATTGTTCTGAGCCTAAGTGGCATGAGACCTGAACAATGCCCCATTTCCTAACAGCCAACAGACAAGTGTTTAATCTACAAAATAATTGCCAATCTATAGGAATTTTACGGTGATCTGTGCCTTACCAAAATCTATCAGTCTAGTGTGACAATAAGTTGAATATCTCTTCTATAGAAGAATGAGACCAGAAGCATTTCAGAGTTCTTGTTTTTCCAATGACTACTGCATATTCACACAATTTGTCCAGTTTTGGACTATGTGTACATATATAATAGGACCCAAATCTAAGCAGAAAATTTTTTTATGTCTCACACATACTTTATACAGATAACAAGAAGGTAATTTTACAGATTATTCCTAATATGTATGAGACAAAGTCAGTGCACACTGAATCATCTGAATTATGTCATCAGGTCAGCACCCAAAAAGTTTTAGATTTTGGGGCATCTTGGATTTTAGATTTTTGGATGAGGATGCTCAAACCTACAAACAATGGTGCTAGTGACTGTATAGAGAACATTCAATGGGAACTTATAGTTATCCTGACAGAGATTTTATTATGAAGAGAAAAATATAGTAAGATGTAATACTCTGAGGTAGGTAGGTTGTAGTATAGAAAAAGCCCATACATCAATCTTTATTTTAACATTACTGATAGAGTAATGTTAAAATAACATTCCAAGTTGGTATTGGTTATGGTTTAGTTTACTTTTATTTTTCCCTAAATACCTCAAAATAAAAAGCAATCTGATATTTTAGAAAAGATGGACACTGATCTAAAGTAGTGGGAAGATGTGGGAATGAGACATATGGAAGAGTCCTGGAGAGAGGTAGGTGGAAAAAGATGAAGGATGTCCCATGTATTTCTGATTGTTTGGCAGGACCAATCTCTTGATTGCAGCTTACAAATAACCTTCCAACAGGAAAATAAGCACAGTCTGAAAACCTGCCTACAAAGTCTAGGTTCTATTACATTTTATTGTTTCATTCACCTAATGATACATTCTTAGACTTACAAACAATGTGTAATAAGAGTATAATGAAGAGTAGAAAGACTTCACAGTTGTACTTTGGGGAAGAGGTAAATGTTCTGCAAATAGCTGGAAACTACAGCATCCTCTGAGATGATGGTTATATTTATAGTGCTGCAAGACCTAAAGGCGCTTTTGCATTTGGGGGTTAGACAGTACAGGAGTCATCTCTTTAACCTAACCCAACACAAGAACTACTCTTCACCTTTAGAACAATGAAGAGCAATCTAAATACTCAGAGAAATTAAGATTAGATGAATACTATACTTACTAGAAAGCTGACATTTTCTATTTTTCGTTCCTTCCTTTTTTCTTCTTTCTCTTCCTCCTTTCTTTCTTTCCTTTATTCCTTCCTTTCTTTTCTTGAAACATAGTTTCTCTGTATAGTCCTAGGTGTCCTGGAACTCACTCTGTAGACCATGCTGGCCTTGAACTCACAGAGATCCACCTGCTTCTGCCTCCTGAGTACTAGAATTAAAGGCATGTGCCACCACTGACTCTTTTCTATTTCTTATATGCTAATATTTATTTTGATCTGTTTCAACTTCCATTTATAATGTGAACTAGTTGTAGCCTTTGGACAAATCTCACCATTCTGAGTCATGAGTACTTTTCAACTCTAAAATATGGGATCAGTGAGACTATGCATCTTTAATATTCTTTAACATTTTTATGGCTATTTATGCTTTCTACATCAAGCAGTAAAAGTAGAAAATTCTGTGTTGTAGTCTGTATCTTCAAGAATCTGCATCTTATTATGCACCTCCCCCACATACTTACAGAAGGTAGAAATGAGGTTTCTCAGGTTTCCCTATATCTTTATCTAGCAGTGGAGTGTCAGTCTTAGAAACTTCAAACTAGCTTTCATTTGCTTATGTAACTCCAATAGCAAAACGGTTTACCAGAAGTTTTCAAAATATATTTTGGAGTTATAAAATAAGTGGTCTCATACCTTGGAAAATCCATCTTTAGCTGTGAGTAGAAGGGCACCGAGTTTCTAACAAATTTTAAGGGGCTATGAGCCCTGCTCCAATTAGCAGTAAATGCTTCATTTGCTTGGATTCTGACCAGAGTCTCAGTAAGCAGAAGCAGGGAACTAGAAATGAAAGGCCCCGGTGTGAAGGGAGGGTGGCCTCCAGGTTTTATACAGTGCCGGCTCCAGCAAGAAGCTTCTGAGAAGTGAGGCTGCTTTCACACACAGGAAATTTCACAAGCAGGTAAAGCACCAACAGATTCTACATTTTTAGATAACTTTAAAAGAAGATAGAGTAATACAGTGATGATTCCCATCTCTACTCAGCTGTTGCTTTTATGCAACCCAGGAGTCATGATATGGGTGAAGGGTGTGCACACTGGAGCCTTCCTATGAGAATTTAGCATTCAATCATGTTTACACTGGACAGGACTAGAACTTACTGTGAAAAATTGCAACATTAGGGAATGCACATCTAAATAAATTTCATATATTACTAAGAAATATTACATATCAGGTAGCAAGCTGCTAAAATAATGAATTCACAGAAAATCAAATTATCAATAAAACGTGGGCATTTAAGATCTATCTTACTTCAGGCTATAAGATAACCAACTGTAGATATATAGCACTTCTTGTAATAGAGGGTCCTAACAATTAAATTATTATGGACTCAAATATATCCAACTCCAACACACATGGTAAGGTAAAATAAAACTTGGTTATGAATTAAAATCGAAAATAGATAACACTGACTATATATTATCAACTTCTGCTACTTTTTCAAATATATTACATGATTAATTAAAAAGCATCTCAGGTCAGGGGTATACCTCAGTAGTAAAATGTATGCTTAGTTTGCTTAATTAGGCCATGGTTTCAAGCCATAGAACCATACATACACGTGTGTGTGTGTGTGCATGAGCATGTGTAAATCTCCAGAACATTTATGAACTTTAAAATATTTTTGTGGATGTTCTATGTTGACTACAATGATCATAAAAGCCCAGCTTAGCAGAATATTAACATGTACTCTGTTCAAAATTGTCATGAGAGGGGCTGGAGAGATGGCTCAGTGGTTAAGAGCATTGCCTGCTCTTCCAAAGGTCCTGAGTTCAAGTCCCAGCAACCACATGGTGGCTCACAACCATCTGTAATGAGGTCTGGTGCCCTCTTCTGGCCTGCAGGCATATACACAGACA